>NC_045152.1:25658633-25825613 GCF_900700415.2 Clupea harengus | reverse complement strand
CAGCCAGAAGTTGGGAGTTTTTGCACATGAAGAGTAAGCTAAAAACCCAACAGCAGAAAGGTACAGAAAGCGAAAACATTACCTGGAGGTCATCAATTGTGAAGGTTGCTCAACAAATTCTAATCTTTGGGGTTGAATCACACACAAATCTAGAGTGACAGAAATCACTCATCCAGTTGATCCTCAGCTAGTTGTAGTTGTAGCTGCCCTAACTGTGCTACAACTGACAGATGTGCATTCCTGTGTATTTAATCAAAACACACTTAATGAATCACTTACCCTGCAGGCCAGTCTGGCTTTTTCATGGTCTGGTGCCATGCGAAGTGCCTGGATGAAGAACTGGACCGCTTTATCAATACAATCCTCATAGTAGAGACACAAGCCACGCACATACAGAGCATCACCATTGGTCGAGTCCATCCGTAAGATATCACTAGGGAAGACAAGGACACACATAGCTACATGTCAACAACAATCACCTGGGATATGGAGAAAATGTTAAAAGCCCACTATTTCTTTAAGAGGTGACATGGAAAAATAAATACTTTAGTTCAGGGAAAGAAGCCATACATACTTTGTAATTTGACACATAAAAAAAAAGAAAACACACAAATACAAGTGTACAATAATGAACTTCAAAATGCTGTGACCGCAGAACATATACAAAAATGAACTACCCAAGCTCTTCATCAGAGGGCCAGATCATACATCCTTACTGTCCAATAACATATTTCATTTCTGAAAACTTCCTCATACAGCTGACAACATGTGATTGGTTAAGAGGTTTATGACGGAATTCTTTTGAATACTTGAAAATAAGTTGGAAGAGACTCAAGTCACTGCATTTATTGGGAACGGCTGGGAGCAATCTAACTAGACGTCTAACTAGATGTGGTAGCCTCTCCACCAAGGCTCAGTGCTGCTCTTTGCAGCCCACCCCAATTAGCCGCACATGTGGCTTCTCATATTACTGCTACACAGACAATTCCCAAATATACTTGTCATTCCTGCCAGATGACCCCACGGTCTCGGTGCGGATCAGTGCTCGTCTCTCAGACATATCCATACACATGGATGAAGGAACGCCACCTTCAACTAAACCTCTCTGAAACTGAACTCTTGGTTAACCAGCCAATCCAGCTATCAATCACAATATCAAATAAAAATGTCCGGCTAAACCCCAACCAAGGTTGCAAGAAACTACCGTATTGCACTGTCTCCCGGTCATGCCACTTTGCACTATGCAACATAAGAAAAATCAGGTCATCAGTATGCCACTCAACTCTTCGACCATGGTCATCTCTTGCCTTGACTGCGGCAATGCCCTTCTAGCGGGCAGAGCTTTGAAGGAGTTGTCTGAGGCTGTTCAAAAAGTAAGCCAATGGTTGGAGCTGAAATATTCATGAGTATGGAGGGGGTGGGTCTGGGATGCAAAACACCTGTTGATCCTTCTGTAGGTGTTGTGGGCCTAATTCAATAAAATACTGATGAAGGAAGGTGCCTGCTTTGTTGTTGTTGTTGTATCCGGCTGCTCAGGTTCTATGGTTGGCAGGTTTTATGGCGGTCATGTTGTTGTGTTTAGCACTTTTGGGCTACAGACAGTGCATGTTGTACTGTGAAGGAGGGCCTTTACAAATCCTGGCCAGAACATGTGGCACGTGTTGCGGCTGTCACTAGCCAGTTTTGCATTGCTGTTGTATCCTGCTACGCAGGATCTATGGTTGGGCAGTCGTTTATTGGTTAGGTTAGATTGCTGAGTATCTAGCATGTGACAGAGAGAGGATTGGCCACTGCGGGAAATCTCCAACCAATAAAAAAGAATTTAACATCTTCTCCAGTGTATAACTGAAATCCGTGCCAGGACAGGAGCATCTCTCTCCATCTTCAAAGAATCTCTTTAAGACTCATCTCTGCCGAGTCCCTCCTTTCCTAACATCTCTAACACCCTAACCCCAACTTACAGTGCACTTCTTTACCTGACCTGCTTGCACTTTGTCACATTGAGTGAAATCAGTACTTAGTGCTTAATCCAAGGTCTCCTAAATTACTGAAGTTTGATTGTTGTATTTGATTGTTTTATGGTCTCATATGACCATAAAAACCTTTTCCCATGTCTTAGGCAACCTCCAAACATGCTTTAATGTGGATCTTCTAAAACAATGTATTTTTCCCCGCGCTCCAAGAGTCCAGTTTTATGGATAGCTCTTAAGATTGTGGACTCCTCGACATGCACCCCAATTCCAGCCACTGAACTTTGTACATTTGTTTGGAGTGATGTGTGGACAGTGGTGGCCCCCGTCACCAGTTAATATCTTCCTCGGATGCTTGGTTTGGGAGACAGCTTTTTCTACTTATCATCTGGGTGGTGTCATGCAACTTCCACTTTCATATGGATCCAATGGGGCTCAGTTGGATTTTAAAACACTTGGATACTTTCAAGTTCTTTTCCTCACTTAAGCATATCACCTTGTCTCTTTAGCCTTCATTGTCTCTGTATTTCACAACCTGGCTATGCTATACAAAGTGGCTGGTTCATATAAAATGTATATATGTATAATATAATATATAAATCTTTTTCCCACAGTACAAAAAAGGTCTAGAACTACTGTTTTAAGGCTTTTGTTTTACACACATTTCATTTAACATTATGAGCCATACTGTGCATCCTGAATTCCTTCCATGTACAATTATGGTTACCTGGCAACAGACTGGGCTTCTGGGTAGCGGCCTAGCATAGCCAAACACTCTGCCTTCAGAACCTTAAACCTGTGACAGGCCGGTGCAGACTCCAGTGCTCGGTCCATACAAAAAACTACCTGCAAATGCAAAAAATAGAGAAACCTTGTGAGAGAGCTGCGAGTCGAGAGACTACATGAATATAAGAGACTAAAGGTCCATTTATGCTTCTGTCAGAACTGGCATCAGATGTTTACTACCTAAGAACTTCTGAAAACAAAGCTGTCTGAACCTGAATGAATATATTTGTATGGTCTAATCCTACTTTGAGCACCACATTGAAACGTTAACTTTATGAATAAAACTCCTTTCAGCCACATAACTTCTTACTTGTTATGTCAGTAGGCATGGGGGGAAAGACATGGCAATGCCAGCATAATACATTTAAACAACTCATTCAAACCCAGCTCCCTATAATATGCAGAACTGATGAATGAAAGGTTACATTACAGATAACCCCAGCAATATACACGTGTAACATTTCACATTCCTTAGGGTCTTATGACATTAGCCAAATACACTTAATGTAAAACAAATAATTCCACCATGATCACCATAGATATTAGTGAATGAAAAATTAACTCAGGGATACTGGCACACACTACATGTCCACAGTCTTGCTTTACATGTTAAACATTTCATTTTTATAGAAGTAGTTTGATTTAAAATGCAGTACACGCCACAACATATTTTGTAATTGCTATTTAGACATAGGTCAACTGCTGGGTAATGTGAGTTTTTCCAACTTTAGAAAATAGCCGTTTAATAAAGGCTTTAAAGGGAAAACAGAGTTCAAATGATGAGCAGGATCATATTAGCAGTAGGAGTAGGATGTGATGTGATGAATGAAACACACAAAGAGACACATTGTATTGATCTCATTACCAAGAAAAAAGTGACAAGATAATGCAAAACAAGCTAAAGCTACACAGTTGAGTATTATTCCAAAACCCTTGAAGGGTAATCAGCCCATTACATTACCATTCTGAAGTCTCGTTTGTCAAAGCCAATCTCTGCCATCCTCTCATACTCCAAAATGGATTCTGCATTTTTAATCTACAAAAGAAATGGAAAATATTGACTGTAGGTAACTCAACATTTTGTTTAAAACATGCTTAGATCTGAGACATCACATAGATCTTGCATTTGAAATATGTATTTTTATTTTTTTTTGTTCTCCCACTGCATGGCAATCTTCCTGGGTCCTATGATGTCCAACCCCAGATACATAATCACATAGCGGATCACACAGTTAGCCAGCAAAACCAGAGCCAGACAACATAAATACAAACCAAATATAGCTGCAAGTGGCAATGATCATAGGCCAAGCAGCACACACAAAGCAGGGGAATACTTTACTAACAACTTTCTTTTCATTAGACCAACACAGCAATGTCAGTCTTGCCATGGAATATGTCACATGCTGTCATATGTAAGGGAAAATTGTAGTGTGCCGGTCATTCTTGAAAAATAAATTGTGGACAAATAACATCCCAAAGCACAGGAGAGTTGCCTAAACGATAAGATAGATGTCTCCAAATATTTATTTGTAATGATTTTATTACCGTTTCATAGGAATATTTCACTGAGAAATATAGTCCTTTTTTAGCAACTTCTCTTTGAAAGGATAACTTACCTCCTGCTGAGCCGAGACATTGTCAGGTTCTAGTTCAAGAACCCTCTGGAAACAACGGCTGGCTGCCATGGCATTACCGAGAGACAAGTGGCACTTACCCTCCCGAACGTGACCCTGTGGGACATAGACAAACAATATTACATTATGCAGTCAAGGTTGCTATGGTACCCTATCTATGCATCTGTGAAGGTATGCAGGAGCCCTTATAGTTTGAACTTGGCCAACATGTGAATGTGAAAAAAGCTTTGATTATTTTCATCAAAAGTAGATGATGGAACTTTCACATCTGCTGACTGATTTCAATCAAACCAGAGAACTGTTACACCTATTTAACCTCAGGTCAACCACAGCAGTTCAGCTAGGCTAGGGTAGCAAGATGAGTACCATCATCAAAACGTTAAAACTTTGCAGCGGCACCACCTGACCTTAACGAAGGCGTCATCAAGCCTCACAGCCATCTGGGAGTCCTCCAGTGCCTCTCTATAGCGACTCAACATCATCAGAGTGGCAGCTCGATTACCATAGTAACTGGCAGTCTTCGGGCACATGTCTGTTATAAATAAGAAAATAGAGATGTCAATTCCCAAATTTCAGCTAAATCAGTGTTTCACAAATCATTACTGTAAAGGGCTTTCTTCTTGATATGCATCAAGCTTATATTTGTCATGTACAATATACCACAAATACATGAAAATGTATAAAAATGGTGCCACAAGCCTCGTTTTTATTGTATTACTTGGCCAAAATGTCAAGTTGTTCATTTCCATTTTATTGAGCTCTATAAGAGAAAGTTAATTACGTGATCACCTTATATTAGAGAATTTACTTAAACAGGAGACTGGGGTATCAATTCTCTCAATACTCTCAAAATGTTTGAACAGAAAAACCTATTTAGAATGACACAAATGCTAACTACAACTAAGAACATGAGACAAAAATAATACTGGTCAAACTGTTATGGTCTTGTAACTATGGGAGGAGATGATAACCTGATTAGCCTTTTTGTGGCCCTGCACCCAAGACTGCATTCATTTAAAGAGGTTATGGCTACACTGACATGGAAAGGTACAGTCCGCAACTCTGGTGAAAGGTTGTTGATATTTGAGCTCAAAAGCCAATAAAATTACACCTTAAGTTAACTTTAGTAGGATCTTGTGTGGGTTTGCTCTGATATTTGTGTTAAATATTACAGAATGTACTGTGACACCTATGGTCATTTAGAGATTTTTACATTTGTGATTTCTGGTGTGAATTTGTGATTACATTGCGATGATTAGGCTATGACTATGACTTTTTGCATTAAAAACAAGTTGCAATCGCTGAAATCACTGTAAAATGCTATGATTGGCGCATTCTTATGTTCTCCGTCAGTTAGAGAGGAATATTTCACCACGCCCATATTCTAAAAATCCATGCTTTGGCGGAGAATTGTATTTGTCGCCAGAGTTTTGACAACCCGCACAGGTGAAATCGGACTTATCAGCCAGCCGTTATCGTCCTAAAAAATAGGGGACGATGTGTCTTGGTTACGACAAAATTAGTAAAAAGGGGAGAGAAAAAAAAGAATAATAATATTTCCAGTTAAGAAATCCATCTTTAAATCGGCAGCAGGAAGTACCTGCCAGTGAGGCATCGGCAGTTTACAACAGCGAATTGTGATTTGCTGAGCAGAAAAAATGCAAATTGTGGACAATGAACATCTATTCATGAGCTGAAATATCAAAACTGTCATCCTCTATACTAAATATTTAACAGCTGCCCTGTCTTTTAGTCACCTGAGAATTCTGCTTCATCCAAGCGATATGCTACAAAAATATGCTAACAACGAACAACCAATAAATGTATAAAAGGTGGTACAAACTCAGGCAATCAAGGAGCTAAATTTGTATCACCTTGAGTTCAAGGACCAAAAGTAAAAAGGTAATTTCTCAATAAGTGGAGACTGGCTAGCTTTCATTTCGAGTAGGCTAGCCAGTCAGTGTTTTGTTTCCACTGTTGAGAAACACGCTTCGGCCAGCAGCAAGACAAACATCTTTATTGTGGGCACCAAAAATGTTAAATGGGAGGCCATCAAGGACCACGAATCCTCCAAATGCCACAAGGAAAGGAGGTGATCTGCACCATACAAGCTCCAGAGAAAATGGAATCCGATTCAGATTCTGATGAGGGATTTTGAAGCAAGGGAGGGAGAGAGAGATGTGTGTGAGTGATTGTTAAAGTTCTGTTTAATCTAGTTTGTTCTACTTTAATATTAAAAGACTGTTAAAGTGTGGTGTGAGGGAGAGACAATTAAAATATGCATAACCATAAGTGAATAAATATTAAATTCATAATTTGTATGGGAAGATGTGTATTATTTGTTTTGTTTTTCTAAAGCAAGACAAATGTTATAGAAAAGGTTACACAAACAAGTTTGATTACAAAATGGAGGCTGGTGAAGAATGCATTTCCATCCCTGAATTAGACTTTTTTTTATCACTTGACAGCTCCAGTTTTTGAGTATTACAGCGCGCCCAGTGGTCAAAAACAGTTAATCTGCCAACTTTTATGTGTAGATATGACTTTTCTTATCTTTTTCTTAACTTTTCTTTATGACAATTCTTGTTTAGCAGATTCAATTAGTTGTGATGGAAAATTACTTTGGAAAATCAAAAATCCAACAAATAACTTATGTTGAGCTTGGTCTGAAGATCACATGCGCCAAATTTAACAAACACTACACAAAATCTGTAGGAGGAATAGGCCTAATGTTTTATATGAAATCCCAAATCAATGAAATTTCAAAATGGCGGAAATTGACATTAATGTGTGCTTTGACTTCAGTGTGACCAAGGAATCTAGTAATGCTTCATTTTTTACGTAATTCATCCATACAGTTCTAAAGTTACCTACTTAATTGAAAATAAAAACGTTTCATCTTTTTACCATAAGCTTCCAGTACTCACCATAGATTTTCATTGATGAGAAGGAGGAAGAATACAACAACATTTTAATTAGTAAAACACATACACTTACCAATGGCTTTTGTGTAGTAGTTGAAAGCTTCTGAGTAGTCCTTCTTTATATAGTAGGCATTACCTTGCTCTTTAAAATCCTCTGCATCCCTAGAAGTTAAAAGATACAGAGCAATCATGTTAGCAAGCCCACCTGATTCACTGACTTTCTAAATTGCTCCTCGTCACTGGCCTCAATATAACTCAGTAGCGTTTTTTATTTGTATTTGTGTAACTTTTGTATCAAAAGGCCATTCTGGAAGCAGCGGTGTCATGTTTATGAGGGCATTTGTCTTTGTAGAGCATGCAATTAGGTAATCTACTCATGACCAATTAAATCTAATAAAATTTGATTAAATATTTTAACAAAAAGAATGAACCAAACTAATAATTATTACCTTCATTTAGATTTTGATGGGATTACAATACAGATATACTCAACTCAAGTAAGAATTGCTTGCAAGGCCAGAAGCAGTGAGCTGACTGGAGAGGTTTAAAGGGGGCTCCAAAATTGTTAGCACCCCTAGCTCGATACTAAAAGTAACTGTAAAATAATAAACAATGTAGGTACAATGGGAACTCAATAGATGAATTTCTTGATTTTGTGATTTAGACCAACTCTTACGGTGGAACGTTAACCATTACTAAAAACAATTGCACCTCCTCCCATAACTTCCTATAACCGTAGCCTGACATCACCTGGACTATGCCCCTATCCTTGTTAAGTTCACCTTCATTGAAGCACTCTCTCCATTGCGCAGAGTCTTGACTCCCACACTGCACTCTCCTCTTACAGTGGCAGTGACGTGAGAGCCTGGCTAAGACTCCTTGTTAGCTAAGAACGCACAGCTAATCAAGAGTAAACAAGTGTATTTAGCATGAGCAGCTGCAACAGAAGTCTGTTAGCTAACCTTACAAGCAACAGGAGCAACAAATCGGGTAGGAATAACTAGTCCCCTCCAACCTGCACCAGCGCAATACAGCACAGTACCGACCATAACTACCTCGTAACCACAAACTCTTTCCAGTTTGGCTCATTAATGGACATCAGAATGGCAGAGCAGCATTACCAGGGTTTTTCCTGGGTCAAAATGGGTCTTCGGTGCTCAAAAAAAAAATTGCGCGCTATGCGCGCACAGTCTGTGTTACCATGTCACCTTATTAGCTTACATGTTACCATTTCATAAATAATGGAGGATATGCTTCAGGAAATCATTTTGCTTACACTTTAGATTAAAATAGATAGGCTTATAGATTGACAGTAGTCCAAGCCCCATGGTGCTATCATGTATGGTTCAAAGATTATCAAGGTGTACCTCTACATATGCAAACTACTGAAATGTATATCAATAAAATCTAGAACTAACCAGTGGTCAGAAATGTAACACACAAATTATGAAATTCAAGTTTATCTATTATTACTATTCATTTTTATTATACAAACCTACATACCATTCTTTTTGTTTTTATTATTAAAACTGTCCACAAATATGTTTAATAGTGTGTTTAACTTCTATTGGCCCACCAATGGAGGCTGCGTTGGAAATCAAACTTTTGTCAGCATTTTGAGTGGACATTTAATTTGCATTTGTACAGGTGTATTCGTGCACGTCGGGCTGGCCCTCGCAGCGGAACGACAGTTTACAACCGCACCGGTTTATTTATCAATGATAATATTAATATTATTATATTCGAGATGCAACACAAATCTATCCGCTCTCCTCCGAACGAGCTGAGCTTTCATTGATAAACCAATGCGGTTGTCTGCCTCTCCCGAGGCCCCGCGGTCTACTGGTACTCGTTCAAACGGGTAGACAAATCAAATAATAGCCTACACCTGTGTATGTCCTCAACATAGCAGATATTTTAATACATTGAAAGCCATGAATACTGAAAATAGAATGTTATGCTTAAAATCAGCGCCGACTGATGAAGTCAGGATGCATACGCAAGTTGATTGATTGGCAGCTGGCCGCTCTGTCCATTCGCGCACCTCACAATTGCGTATTGTTCAGACAAGACACGCTTATCAACTCGATTACTATTGATCAAAACATAACGAGGTTTCGGCTGTAGCCTATACTTGAAACATACTATTGAGACCATATTCGCTTACATGCATTGCACGCGTGATGAATTGGCAATCATTGAACAGAGGCTGCTCCTAGCTTGCCAGTTTAGAGAAGACGTTGGTTTGAATTTGAGCAAGCAGCTAGCTAGCAGTTGCTGACATTATCTAGCTAGCTAGCAGTTGCCTACAATATCTTAAAAAAATACTTTGTAGGCTTAGTGTTTTATTTAAGCAGTGTGTTTGTGTACCTATATATCCTATGTGTGATGGTTAGAATATTAATGCCATATACAATAACTCACTTATGAGAGCTATCCAAAGACTGGTGGCTGCCTTAATGTACTGTATTTAGCAGTCAACCTCCCTTACTCTGTACGTTTAGATGCTTTACAGGTAGCTGTAAGTCATTAGATGCATGAGAAATAATTCATATCTATAAATAACAGCTCACCTTTATCTTTTTAACCAGATTTGTAAACAGGTCGCGATCAATATTTTGCAGTAGCTACAATAGGCTACCTTGGTTAAATATCGAATTACGGTAGATGCATGCTAGCATTGCGCTAAATAATTAAGACAGCTAACATTAATTAGTGGTGTTAACATAAAGTCAGTTATTGTATATGGCATTAATATTATTCTAAAACACCTTCACTAGTTGTTTTAACCAGATTTGTAAGCAGGTTGAAAACAACATTTTTGAAGTAAAGTCCCTTGGTTTAAAACAGCTAAAAGCTAGCTACATTAAGTTGCTTGCTCAAATCTCAAATCCAAACCAACGTCTTCTCTAAACTGGCAAGCTTGGAGCAGCCTCTGTTCAATGATTGGCTCAGGGGGTGGGAGGTGGGATGCGCCCTTGAAGTCGACGGTGAGGGCTCAAAACACTATTAAGCTGAATTGCGCCATGAATGACAGCTTTTTTTTATCGCGGACTTTTTTTTTTGCCTTAGGCGCTCGCGATTTGTTGTAGGCGCTCGGGAAAACGGCTTAGGCGCGCGCCCAAATTTTCTCTATGCAGGAAAAACCCTGATTACAGTACCTCCATTTCCTAATACAATAAATGGGCATACATAGCCATCATGGTATAATTGTTGCATGGCTAAGCATGAGACTGCTTAACTTTGAAGTGTCCACTCCAACACCACACGGTAGGCCAATTGACAACAGGCACTAAATGGGTTGCTACGTCCGGAAGAGAGAGAGACCGGAATAAGAGAGAGGTAAAAAACTGACTGTACAAACAGTAATTTTCTAGCTTATTTACAGTTATTGAGGTATACAGACGCATGGTTATCTCTGTAGGGATCTTTTTCATGTTGTCAGAGCCTTATAACAAAATTATATTATATTATTATTATTATATATATATTTCTTTTTTTTACAGTTGCCAGTTCTAACTCAATTCTGGACCGAAAAATAGGGCCCATTGTTTCCCTTTAATATCTAAGTAAAGCCATTTATCATCATCCACAATTGGTTGTGACTACTTTGCACCCAAGAATGACTTTTATTTGTGGAGATGATTTTGAGAAATTCAAATTTGCTTGAGGCTATGCAGCAAATGGTGTTTCCTGGTTGCTATGGTTCTCTTGTTGCTATGCTAGATAACTAGCTAGCTAGGGAAACTTAAAAAAAAAACTAAAACGGTTTAAATGGCATGAATTGGCATTTGCATGAAATGATAGCTTGCTATCTAGCTGATGTCACAGTCTCAGCAATTTAACTTAGAAAAGTTATGATAGGGAAATGTCGAAACACTCAAGGTGCCTGTGCAGCTTCATATGAACACAAGTTCCTTTTCACACATACCGTAAATCCTCAAATAGTAGCCGGGGCTTTTATTTACTGAGGCAGCACAGCGCACCGGCCTGTATTTGGGGCAGGCTTGTATTAGGGGCAGGCCTTTATTTCTTACGGCTCTTCAGAATGTTCAAAAAAGTTCAGTTGATTTGAATGGGGCACCCCAACGTTAGCAGGTCTGTAATTTCTTGATATTCACCACCTTGAAAAGTTAATGACCGCTGTCATTGGCAACGGGTTTTGTGTTTTTAATTCACATCTTTCATATCATTCCGCAAGAAGTCCGTCATTTAACGTAGCGGAAAGTCATTGTAACTTGAAGTCAGCATGTAATGGGTTGCTACGCAACACCTGGGACGTTAAAGTTCTATTGGCCTGAAGAACATTTTTTTCTTAGCGTAAATCACGAAACGGCAACAAAATCATTAAAAAGAGGTATTTTGGAGGAATGTCTTCTATCCATTAGGCAAGTAACTGTATAATAACAAATTCGCCTTGTAGGCTGAAACATTTCTTTTTTTATTGCAAACAGCCATGAAATTAGCCAACAACATGAGGAGAACATGTATTTATGAAATGCATTCAATTAAATTGTGATTGCTGCTTTGTGCTGGACTGCTAGTGGTAGGCTACAGTAAAATAGGCTACCGGTACCTTTTTTTTTTTCTCCCGGCTTGTATACGGGGCCCGGCCTTTATTTGTCCGTATCGACCACGCCCCCGGCTACTATCTGAAGCCCGGCCTCTAATCGAATACCGGTCTTTATTTGAGGATTTACGGTATTAAAATATGTGTTCATATTACACACAGTAGCAAATACAAACTGTTAAGATGGTTCCCTAAGCTAGAGATAGCTAGGATAGTTGATAGCTAGGTTAACTGGCATGAGGCCTTGCATGTTTTAGACCTCTTACGGAGGTTCGTGATCCATAGCATTCTGTTACAGTCAGGTAGGAACGGGACACCCGTTATTTTATTTTTATGGAAGACTGAGTGTGAATGAAAGTCTGTTATCCATCCCATGTTGTTTTTTTACCAGACATATTAATGGGATGTGAAAGAGGGAGAGAGACCCATTCACGCTCTACCTGGCAGAGTTAGCCAACACGTTACTAAAGCCCTCGGGAATTATGGCCAAGAAGCATGACCTGCCTGTAGACTAGTCAGTCAGACAATGATCACAGCATTTCTGACCACAGCTAAGAATATGGCCCTGATGGAAATCCATAACAGTGGCCGTGCCTCTGAATGTCGGTAGCAAAGTTAGTTTCTGAAATGCTCCTGTTTTGTCTCACATACTTTTGTCTTCTGCATTACTGGATCCTGTGATGCTGTTAAGATGCTAGCACAATTTGATTGTGTGGCTAACCGGTCATGGAACTTCAAGCCAAACTTATGCAACATGCTTTTTTTCAGAGAACAATGGGCAACTTGTCAAAACTGAGTATAGCATACCAAATTAGTTTAACAGGTCTAATCTACAAGCTGTGCAACATTTCTTCAACATGCATGTATATATGGCAGGATAAAGGGCACATCTCATAGCCACACACACCATCACACTTCCTCTTGTAAATCCACTTACATAAGGACATCCTTAAAAATATGTAGGCTAATATTTTACTTCTGCCCTGAAACTGCTGGATGGGGCTTGCAGTGATGGTTGACTGATTAGTGGAAGACAACAAGCAACATTTTTAAACAAGTATGAGTATTTTTTTTACCAGATGTTATGCCGTAAATATGGCAAAAGGAATTATAATCTTACATGTTGTTAAAGCAGCAATAGGGAGTCCTGTTCCAAAAGTAGCAAGCAAACTACTAAAAAGGCATGCAAAAACCTTGCAAACACCACCAACAGCCCAGTTGACACTGATAGAAGCTTGCCAACACACTAACTGGTGTCTTTTGGCTGTATAGCTGGCAATGTCATGCTGTGAAAGCTTGTCTTCCATTTTTGCAGGGTATTCTAGCCCGGTATACAGAACTACATAGGGCATATCCTGGATGGCTATAGGGAAAGAAGCATGTGTTTATCTGTCCTTCACATGACCATAAGGTATCAAAATGAATTGGAGGATGGTACCAAAACTAGATGCCTATAAAACCATACCTCAAAATGTGTCAAATTGTTGAGGCTACAGTTACTGAATGAACAAACGCAAAACATAGGCTTTAATTAAACAAAAGTGATGCAATTTTTATTTCTCAAGTAATTCTGCCATGAAGCCATTTAACCCGAGTGTTAGCCAGGGCAAAATTCAACTGTTGACTCGACCTTCGGGTAATCCTAGAAATTAAATCTGGTTTAATGTTCTAATGTTGGTGCTGCCTCTGAAGAAATATATCGTTATTTTAGTCGTGCTTGTCTAGATAGCTAGCAGACTTTCTGTTGCAGCCGCTAGCTCTAAACTTGTTTACTCTCAATTAGCAGTGTGTTGTCTTGGCTAACGAGAAATCTAAGGCAGTCGTTGCTGTAAGAAAGAGAGTTTGGTGTGTCTGCCTTGAGAGACCATACGGTAAAGGAGGACCTTACATCAGAGAGCTTGAGAGTGACAGCTCTCCTGAGAGAACAAGGAGAAAGACAAAGTAGCAGAAAGAGAGAGTTAACTCTAGGTGATTTTGGGTCTTGTTCACCAAATCAGGGGGTAGTTCAGGTGACATCAGGCTACATCCTAGAAAGCTAATGGTATGGGGACCCCATATGTGTGTGTGTGTGTGTGTGTGTGTGGGGGGGGGGGGGGGGGGGGGGGGGTCCTGGACCGTTGCAGTGGACTATCGTAATCAGCTGTCCTCAGGGGCACCCTTCCAGCTCGGGATGCTGGCTTCACTTCCCCAGTCATAGAATGCGGGTGAGGGGAGAAAAATGACTCTTTATACATACACACAGATACGGCCCTGCTAAATGTCAGGCTCACCGGTACGTCCAATTACATTTTTTAGCTGTTTAGCAGATTTTTGGTTGCATGTTGAACAAAAGTATCAATGTAAAGTAAGTCTGAACCAAGTCTGCCCAAAGCAGTTTGAGAGATTTTCTTCTTGGTGAGAAAAGTAGAGGAAGACAATACTGCATCATGCTTTTCGAGCGCTGAAATAGTAAAAAGGATGCAACACTACAGCATTTTACTTTCTGAGCACTGTACATAGCCAACACAAATTGCTTATATGTGTATGTATACAGGCCTTTATCATGTCTGCAATATGTGACTGATGCTAGGTCAATGGGACCCAACTGGTCCTAGAATCACTGAAACCCGTCACAGTGACTCATGTCACAATTTATCAAGCAATTCATAACCTCATAACTAGTTTGACACTCTTAACATGCAGATACTTAAATTAGTCTTAATTGCAGAACTACATGTGAAGTCGGAAAATGAAAACACAACAGATAACACTATTACAGGATAAATCACAACACCGGAAGTAACTACCACTACCTGATTAGACTGGTGTCTTGGGATGGTAATCAGTGGGGTCAACTGTATCATGTAACGTTATCGAAGTATGCAATTTCAGGTTACGTTACCTTATAAAAACACAAGTTTATCTTTTGTTCTCGAGAGCTTGAACAAGCTCTTGGCCTAAATCATGAGACAGTAAAGCAAGCAAGCTAGGTAGCCACCATTTTCCACTTTTTTTATGCACAAATGGAGTAAGATCACTTGATTTCCCAAACTTGGTAAGGTAGCTAGCTAGCTAGCTACCAACCAAGCTAAATAGGCCAAAACGTGTCTTCAATACGCAGTGTTTCAGGTCTGTTGGCTAACGTGGCTAGCTAACTAATAGTTAACAACAAGGCAAAACAGCATCGAAACGATATCTCTACATCAACGGATCGAACAAGAGTTGCTCCCGATATTAAAAACCAGTTCTAAGTCACCGCTTCGCCAGCTAGCTTACTAGGCTACTTTTAGACAGCAAACCATCCAGGGGGAGGCTCCAGCTAAGATAAGGCCATCGAGACCTTGCTATTCCGCGAGCTAGCTGAACTGAATGTTGAAACAATAACATTCAGTGTGATCAACTACCCATCAATAACGTTTAATCTTTTCGCCAGGAACAGCTTCCCATGTAGTATTACCTTTCCATGTCCTCATCATCGAGTAATTCCATTTCTGGATCCATGGGTACATCGAAGTCTACTGACGACATTTTGCTGTGAAAGGAAGGGGAGGGCATGCGCTCTCTGCGGGCCCTGGTAAAGTCAAACGTTTGCCGACGCGGACAATGATATCTGTCTGCAGAGCCAGTGACGCCGTTTCAGACCAGCAGTTTCAGGCCAGTACCATTCGACGCATGCGCGGCCACTTTTTTGGGCAACAGTATAGTGAAGTTTATCCCAGCAACAATTTGAAACTATAGATTTATTTCCGCAAGAAAATGCAAAAGTCATTGCCGGCCGTTGCAATCACGTGGCTGCTATCACTTCACCCTACGAAGGTTTGAATCACCTGTTGGATGAGCATTAAATATCATCTAACAAGCCGCAGGGCACGGATCCACCAACACCAATGACCCACACATTGCTGTTACAATATTAGACAATATTCAAAATGTTGATGGTCTCCCTTCATTGTGTGCAATGCACCTTTTGATCTAGGAGGAAATCGATCGCTTCGTTCCTTTGAAGCATGTCAACTTTTTTTTCTCCACAGCCGGAGATAGCAATCAAGATTTTAATTAGTGGTACCTCAATGGTGGAATGACCTACCTAGTGCTATTCGATCAAGACAGCCGTGGTACATTCAAAGAGTATTTCAGTGTGTTAAAAGACTGACCTCATCATCAGGTCATCTGTCATTGTAATATTTATGCTTGCTGAAATATAATATTTATGCTTGCTGAGTGAAAAAAAAAGTTTCTAATATAAATTTAATAATGCGTCATTTCTGACCTACAAACACAATAACCTACATAACACAATCTATGTGTGCGCATGTGTGTATTCCGTTAGAGGACAAAATGAAATGAGAGAGGAGGGGAGGTGTTGTCCATATCAGGAAAGAGGCTATCTGGGGGGAAGGAGTTCAAATGTATACAATTCCAACTCAACAACAACTCAATTTTATTTATATAGCACCAAAACAATAAAATTGTATCAAGGTGCTTTCCAGAGCCCATGGCCCAAACCCCCTTAGAGCAAGCACAATGGCGACAGGGGCAAGGGAAAACTCCAGGAAGGAACCTTAAGCACATAAGGGAACCTTATGAAAATCTGTTTGGAACCGGCCGGAGATCAGAATGAGCATGTTAGCATACATGTGCTCAATGTACACAAAACATTAAAACATAACATGGTATATACATGATGCATACAAAATTGATTGAGGATAAGGTCGGGATAGAGCATTCAAGTATTGTAGAACAGCTTAGTGGGTATACAGTGTGCTTGTGAGGTTACTACAAAGATAAATAGAGTAATGGAACAGTGGAGTAATGTCGATGGAGGCAATTATGTACATTGCAGGTAAATGCTAGCAGAGTATGGGGTAGAATAAGTGCACGACAATGTGGCGGGGGTGGGTGTAGGCCGAGGGTTTCTGCTAGTGAGTGGGTAGAGTTCAGCTGCCAATTCGCGTTTATGTACATATTGTATATGGTGTGTGTGTACATATGTATATGGTGATGAGGAACAATGTTTCCACTGCCATCAGCATTTTTGATCAAAGGTCATGCTATAAGAGAGACAAAAATTGGTTAGTAAACATCAATTTGATAAATAGATGAAGAGATAAATATAGGTAAACAATTCACAGTAGGTAATATGGCCACTTTATCAGTATTAATATTAGCATAATATGATATAGAAGGAGAGGGAGAGGCTGCCTGGCAAGTTTATTTATGGAAAGTTGTTTATGTTTAGTTTTGATGAGTTATGTGTAGTTATGGTTGGCTGACACGGTGCATGCACATTTTAGTTAGGATAGCAAGGGTGGCAAGATACACAACAGTGCACAACCCCGCAATAGATGCCGCAACACATGCTTCATGCTGTACCCGGGTCCTAAACAGTACAACATGCGCTGTCCGTAGCCCACTCCTGCTAAACATAACAACATGGCTAACAAGAAGAAATAAAGAATGAGGTGACAGGTAACAGGTTTTTGATGCATTATTCATGACTATGGGATGTGCTAAAGAGGAATGTGAGGAATTTGAATATGGAAAGGGTGTCTGCATCTCAGATAATAGCAGGATAATTATTACATAGGACGGGACTCGATAGAAGAAGTGCTTTTTGGTATTTTTGGAATTACAAGGAGACCTGCACTCTGGGAACGAAGTGATCTTGGTGAGCCATAGGAAATTCCTTGAGGTAATTTGGAGCTAAGCCATTTAGGGCTTTGTATGTTAGAAGGGGTACTTTGAAATCAATTCTACTTTTGAGAGGGAGCCAGTGCAGATAGGCAAGTACAGGTGAGATATGTTGATATATTTTAGTTCTAGTAAGTGTCTAGGCAGCAGTGTTCTGTATAAGTTGGAGGCTCTTTATTGAGTTGTTGCTACATCCAGACAGCACAGTATTGCAGGGGTCTAGTCATGACATAATAAAAGTGTGGATTCGTTTTTTCTTCATCTTGGAACGATTGGACTTTTCTGATTTGGGGAATATCCCATAGATGAAAAATTATGTCTTTGAATTCTGTTTTATGTGTAAATCAAGTAGGAAGTCTTGGTTGATTTTTGCCTAAATCTTTGGTACTACAGTTGGATGTCAATGAGATGCCATCGAGTGTGGGTAGATGGCTACATAATTTCTTTCTCAATTGTTTAGGGCCTACAAGCATAACCTTCTTAACCCGTATAACCTTTTATATGGGATTAAGGAGCAGGATGTTGTTAGTCATCCATGCTTTAACATCTTGCAGGCAAGCTTCTATCTTGGGTAGCTGTACAATTTCACTTGGTTTCATGGATAGGTAAAGTTAGGCGTCATCAGCATAGCAATGGAAGTTGATACCATGTTTCCTTATGATAGCATCTAAGGGTAGCATGTACAAGGAGAAGAGCAAAGGTCCAAACACAGAGCCTTGGGTAACACAAACAGGAAATGACCTGTTTGGACATTCCAATATGATAGTAACAAAGATAAACTATTCTATAACCAAGGGAAATAATAAACAACATTCTGTGTGTGCCCGTGGCCCTGTCCCTCTCTTCTGTGTGTCCATGGCCCTGTCCCTCTCTTCTGTGTGTCCATGGCCCTGTCCCTCTTCTGTGTGTCCATGGCCCTGTCCCTCTTCTGTGTGTCCATGGCCCTGTCCCTCTTCTGTGTGTGTCCATGGCCCTGTCCCTCTTCTGTGTGTCCATGGCCCTGTCCCTCTCCTGTGTGTGTCCATGGCCCTGTCCCTCTTCTGTGTGTCCATGGCCCTGTCCCTCTTCTGTGTGTGTCCATGGCCCTGTCCCTCTCTTCTGTGTGTCCATGGCCCTGTCCCTCTTCTGTGTGTGTCCATGGCCCTGTCCCTCTCTTCTGTGTGTGTCCATGGCCCTGTCCCTCTCTTCTGTGTTTTAATAGGTTTTGTTGGTATTTACCACATCAGGCAAACTGCAGTGGGCAGTTGCAATGTTTCAAACACATAATGTTTAGATTATTCTTTTTTATTTAGATTATTAGATTTAATAAAAAAAATCAATGAATGTACTACACTTGCAGCAGAGGTTTTCCTTGTCAATTCAATTCATATAGTGCCAAATCAATCAAATTGCTTTACAGATCCCAGAGCCTGAAAGCCCTGGAGCAAGTAGTGAAGATTTGGTTTCTTCCACTTGCACCCTTTTTGTGCTATTTTATTATACTGAGCATGTGCATATGTCCTCACAGTTCGGAGGATAAGTCACGGTGAGTTGTGTATAAAGAGAGCTCCTACACAATTTTTTTTAGAATGCAATGACTGAACATCCTAAATCAATACATATTATGTAGAGGCGTTTTACATTCTGTCCATAGGACAGTGTGTTTGTGTTAGTAGTTATGAACATCTGAATGTATATTTTATCGAAGTCCAATATCACACGTGTGAATATCCAATATTTCATTTCCCTCCTACATTAGCATAAAGTAACGTGTCAGTGTGTTGTGTTTATATAAACCGTCACCCATCCATCAGATGGTGCAGTTGAAGGTGAGCTGGAGGTCTTGGAACCCCCCCCCCCCCCCCAAAAAAAACTCTGCAGAGCCTCCAAGTAAAGATGTAGTTGAACTCAGGTCCACATAACTCCATTCTAAAAATGTTTCATCTAGGCCATTCTTCATACAATGACCTGGCCCAATGCTTGTGACAAGGACTCTGATGATGTCAGGATACCTTTGAATTTATTGAGACCAGTAGGTGAACATAGACATTTATAAGATCTATTTTGTATCATCTGATTCTGTAACTCATACCCCTGGATGTGTACTCTGTCTCACTGAGACCTGAACTGTTAGCATCTGAACCCATTCCCCCCAGATAACCTTCCTGCTATCACCCTTTGTCCCCCTCCCCCCACCCTACTGTCTCCCCTTCCTGCCATTACCTGTAGGGTAACTGTAGAATTGTATTCATAACTTTAACTCAATACTGTCTTCCAATGGTTAGTAGGGCAAATTATACTACCACGGGATGAAATCTAAGGTGGCTGGTGTCTATGTGCAAGAGGGATCGCAGGGCAGTAGTTGCATCTTACTACACATCCAAGATGAGTCATGATGAAAAGACTCCAAGGGTGTCCACTCTGCAAGGAGGCTCGGACACGGTCCCACTGCACTTAATATCCTTCAGCCTCCAAAGTGCTTTTAACCAGACACAACCCCATGAAGATCCTCATCAGACAGATAGGTGTATGAATAGAATAGAACAGACTTTATTTGTCATTGTGCATTAGATACACAACGAAATTTGCTTGTGCAACCACTAAAAAAAAACAGTGCTTACATCCACATACACCCTTCAACCACACTAAAGCATGTTTGCAACCCCACGCACTCACATACATATATTAAAAAACATAAATAGGGAGATCATCAAGACATCATATATGGCACAGAGTGAAAGTGCAGTTGTGTTGGGTGGAGGGTTGTGTGGTTATTTGGTTCTGTGATGGCCCTGGGGACGAAACTGTTCTGCAGTCTGGAGGTGCGGGCTGTATTGGCCTGCCAGAGGGAAGCAGGGTGAAGAGATGGTTTGCGGGGTGAGTCATCCTGCAAAATGCCACATGCCCGGCGGAGGCAGCGTGTCCTAAAGATGTCGTCCAGGGAAGGCAGTGGAAGTCCAATTATTCTCTCAGCAGACCTTATGACCCAACTGAGGGGTTTCCTGTCCTTGTCTGTGCAGTTGACATACCATGCAGTGACACTTTCAATGCAACAGTGGTAAAAAGACTTAAGCAGCTCGGGAGACAGGTTGTTTCTCTTCAGTGTTCGCAAGAAGTAGAGCCGCTGCTGTGCTTTCTTGACTGTGGCGGTTGTGTTCATCTCCCATTTCAGGTCCTTTGAGAGCATAAACCCCCAGGAACTTAAAGCAGGAGGTCCTCTCCACTTCCTCACCATTGATGATGAGGGGTTGAGGGTTTGCCTTTTGCCATCTGAAGTCGACTATGATCTCTTTTGTCTTCTTGACATTCAGGGTCAGGTTGTTTTCTTTACACCATCCTGTCAGTCTGTCAACTTCGTCTCTGTAGGCACATTCTTTTTCATTGGTGATTTGTCCTACCACAGTCGTGTCATCTGCACATTTTATCACTGTATTTGAAGGATGGGTGTGGGTGCAGTCATATGTGTAGACGGAGTAGAGCAGGGGACTCAATACACAGCCTTGTGGAGCTCCAGTGCGGAGGGACAGGCTTGAGGATTGGTGAGGACCCAGTCTCACTGTCTGCGGGTGATCTGTTAAGAAATCCTTAATCCACATACACAGGTGTCACAGGTTTAAACTGTGACCCTTAACTCCACCCGACACAGGTGGATATAAAACCTCTCCACACCCTACTCCACACAGAAGACCAGGACAGTTTGTTTAAAATAAATATCTTTATTTATTGCCCACACCGAGCAACATGTATAAGGTCTCCCACACCCTCCCCTCAGCTCTCATGGGGCAAAGAACCTCCCTCACCTTGTCAATGGGGGTGGGCATAAGCTTGGAACTCGAGCAGGACAAGTCACACAACACATGTGATAAACATTAACAATCTCAAACAATCAGGCAATGCAGACAGTCTACCTAGGGCACTGCGAGGGAAAATAACGTGGTTGATTACGTTACGGTTGATCATCTGTCCATTATCGTATAAAGCCCGCCCTGACAATTTGATTGGTAAGCACAGCTTCAGGTCGGCCATAATTTCTCCCCAACGGAGCAATGCCATAGCGAACTTCCAGACCTCAAATGTTGTGGGCGGGGCTAAGTAAAACTTAATTATTTGCATCAAATAATAATTCTATCTATTCTATCACATAGAGACACATACACGACAAATAAATGATAAACGAAAAAAATGTTGCACACCGGATTCGCCACAGTCTCGTGCTCGTTGCTATGATACACAGGACTCACAGTGAATTGATGACCAATTGCCGTTATGCCAACGCTGGGCTGACGTGCTTCCGCTTAAAATCTCAGCCAGCACGAACACTTCCGCTGCTATGGCATCTATCGTCCATATTGATTGTCCAAAGCTATTCAAGAGAAGAGAATCGATGAAAAAGTTAAAATATCAGCAAACATCTGGTACAACTGCTGAACACGAGAAAGGGAGCTGTTCCAGCATTATTTGAGAGGAACAACTTCTCCATTCCCCCTCCAAGACCGGGGATCTGGGAGAGAAGACAGAGACCGCCACCCAAGGAGCGCCTGCCAGAAAGCGCAGACGCATCAGGCCAAGATGACCATGACTACGCCGTGGGTCCTGATCCCGCATTTGTGGACCTGGAGCTTCAAGAAAATGCAGCTCTTCAAGAGGAAACCTGCTATCTGAGACAGCAGGTCGAGAGCCTTACCTTGAAGCAGAGGTTCGGCATCCACCGTTTTGCTTCCTCGTACAAAGATATCCGTTTCTTCACCAGGTTAGGCAACTTCAGCCTATTTACTCATTCTCTCGTCTAGAGGGCGGAGTAAGGCGCTGATTACGCGACGAGGTTCTTTTTTGATAAATACTACGCAAAATGCGGAAACACATTGTGCGCTGTATGCGGTTTGGCAAAGGCGCTGATTACGCTGCGCTCACAAATGTTAGTAAATGAGGCCCTGTGAGTGTAATTTTGAGGACATGCAGTAACACTTCAATGAGGATGCATATACTTGGTGAAACATGTCAGACAGTGTGATGAAAGAGAAAAGGCAAACACAGACTTGGTTAGCAACAGCCTGAGAACCACATACGGGATCAATCGAAGGAGTAAGTTAGTTGAATTCCCTGGCTTTGATATTATACAACAAACCCCGCAAGACATTATGCATGTAATTCTGGAGGGCATAGCCCCATTGGAAATCAAATGTGTTTTGATTCTTGTTCAGTCAGGACAGATAGATCTTGACTCAGTGAATTCTGCTATTCTTGGTTTCCCTTATCCCCCTGTAAATGTTAAAGATCGGCCATCCCTAATTTCTGTTGGTACATTAACGTCAAGTGATGGTAAACTAAAACAGTCATCTGGGCAGATGCTTGTCCTGTTGAGGATATTGACATTTGTTTTGGAGAGTTTGGAAGTCAATGCATATGTGCACTTGATCATTGAGATTAGAGATTGTGCAGATAGTGTTTGCACCTGTTCTTACCATAGCAACTGTGTCTAGGTTGAAGTTACTAATTGAAAATCATTTGAAGCATTTTATATATGTAGAGATGAGAAGGATAAGATGCTTGAAATAAGAAATTCTGACTTTGACAAAGCAGTTTTGTACTTGTCAGTGGAGATCAAACAGCCTTATAATTATGGCAATTCTAGTTTCAAGCATTAAAGTAACAGTATGTAGCAATTGTACTTTAGGGTTAGGATTAGCAATTATACCTTAAAATAACAGCTTAAAAAAATTGGGGTGCTACAATGACGTTTAATATGGAGAATGGCCTCTGTGCCATTGCCATACCAGGGTCCGTAGGCTTATTACTTCGCTATGTAGGTTTCTGGAAGCCGCCCGGGTACTATTCTCTGCCGGACTAGTAAGTAACTTATTTGCCGTCTTGCTTTGTCTTGTGTTGCACTTGCTTGATGTTTGACTGTGTTAGGAAAGTGGTTGACTCACTAGTAAGACTAAATGTACATGGATTGACTCATCAGTATGGAAGGCCTCGTTTAACAATTACATAGGCTGCTGAAAAGGGTATACAAACAAACAAAAAAAAGGAGATAATTGACTTTCCAGGGGCCCCACCAGGCGCCATGGGACACAACCCTCACGAGGGGGTAACGCTCACAAAGAGCTCATAAAAGGAGATACATAATATTAGCTTGGCAAACAGCCGTACAGAAATAACCACAAGACACACCTAGATAGAGGCTTAAAAAGAGCCTGCAGAGCGTTCACACTTTGAGACGGTCCTTGGGCCCTCTCCTTATTGTAGATTACTGATTACAATAAAACTTCCAGATTCCTACAACCAGTCTCCGGTCTTCTGATTGAAAAGAAAGGTGTAGTGAGATTCTATCTCGACGCAACATATTCATGGGTGACTTTAACATCATGTCTATCAAAACACATCAGAATCAAATCTAAAAGCATTAAATGTCTTCAATAATATATGCAGATTTGTGCCGAGATGTCCTTTTACTACTCACCATTGTATAATGTATAACTTACTGAACTCATCACCAAAAGCCAGAAGACAGTTTCACTGGTACCAGGTTATTTTTTAAATGCATCTACTCTGACTATCCTCCTTACCTGAAGGAATATTTAATTCCATATAGACCTAGCTATAGATTGAGACACACCAAATATACCTCCTTTACTGTGCCAAACATCTCCAAAGAGAGTGGCAGACTGTGACGGTCTGGATGAGACTGCACAGAAACGGTGCCATTCCGGCACAAATTAGTCATAGCGAACCACTAACAATACACGAACCCACTACACGGACATTCAAATGCCAACGCATTGCAACGGACATATACGTACATACTGGAGACTTTCGTTATGTGGTAAAGACATTTATTGTGTAGACAAACAACAAGATAAATAAGACAGCATAAGGAGTTACCGGCATCGTGCTGTTGTGATTGTCCATGTCTGCATACATCGGTCCCACGGTAAAAGGGTGCCGCTGGGAGACAGGGAATCTTTATTTGGTTCCTGGCGCGATTGGGCAGGTTTACTCAGATTGTGGCAGGGGGGATGACGGAGATCGCCTTGGTCAAGCGACATCCGTTTGAATTCTTATTTTGCCACAGGGATACCTGATCGCAATGTGTGGACTTGGGAACAAGCTGATTATACCCGGCATTATGTCACATTTTCCTATCAGAGTCTTTCCTGTCATTTGTATGTTGATTGATTTGTTAAGTGTACCCCCTGTTTGTAAATGGTGTTGGTCCCTGGTGTATATGTATCTGTGTCTTGTCGAATGTAGGGAGTGTCGGTAGGAAAACTGTATGATCAGGGAAAGTGTATTAAAACCGGATGTCGTCACTTTAAGCCGGTCTCTGGTTGGATAAAGCTTTTCAGCAGAAATGGACAAGGACCTTTGATTTATTCTGTAGGAACCATGCCGATGCCTGACTTTTAATATTGTGTGACGTTGTTGAAGTTCAAGTTCAACATTAATAGCGATTGAATTACCCTTGTGTCGTGTAATCGCTAGCGGTAAATAAACGTTAATAACTTGAATGACTGATTAAGGATATATGTTACACATCACAAACACATGTAATCGATGGGTTTTGGGGGAAATGAGGTAATTGGTTAGCTTAAATTGCAGTATCTTAGGCGAGCTAATTGACCTGGCTAGCTATAGCGGAATTAACAGTGCTAGCTTTGTGTTTGGTCATATAGCTTCGTAAAAGTTCGGTTAACAAGTCACTTGTGTGTTTAGTTGTATGACTTCGTAAAAGTTCGGTTAACAAGTCAATTGAGCATTAAGCCACCTGACTATAATGGGTCTATTCATATTAGCATGCTAACGTTAGACTTATTAGCAGCGAGGCTAGCTAGCTACTATGTGTTCCAATGGATTGTTGGTCTAAGCGTTAGCTTCAGTTAAGTCCTACAATAGGACAATACTCTGCAACATTCGTGTACCACATGGACAACTAACCGAGTCAATGTAGACATAGGTTAACAAGTCACTTGTGTGTTTAGTTGTATGACTTCGTAAAAGTTCGGTTAACAAGTCAATTGAGCATTAAGCCACCTGACTATAATGGGTCTATTCATATTAGCATGCTAACGTTAGACTTATTAGCAGCGAGGCTAGCTAGCTACTATGTGTTCCAATGGATTGTTGGTCTAAGCGTTAGCTTCAGTTAAGACCTACGTGTACCACATGAACAACTAAACGAGTCAATGTAGACATATAAAAAGTTGTGTAGATAGCTTTATTCACATAAGCCGTATAACTTCACAAAAATAATAATAATTTAAAGAAAACCGATCGTTTGCATGCCAGGCGATCAACACAACTTCTCAACTAAAAAGTAAAGGTCCTTGTCCATTTCTGCTGAAAAGCTTTATCCAACCAGAGACCGGCTTAAAGTGACGACATCCGGTTTTAATACACTTTCCCTGATCATACAGTTTTCCTACCGACAGGGAGTCTCGTACCCCCTTTACACGATGGGAAAACGCATATATTTTCATGCGTTTTGGCCTTTCATTTACACGAAAACGGAGGTTTTATCACGGAAAACGATCATTTCTAAAAACTCCGGCCAAAGTGGAGATTTCTGAAAACTCCGTTTTTGTGTTTGCGTGTGAACTAGGTCAAACGGAGTTTTAGGTTCTCAAACGCCACAGTATGCGACAAAAAATGCATCACATCATGTGAGCGTCCTATGTTTACAGTTAGTTTGCTTACTGATCATGGATGCTGTTAAGGTAGTGCTCATTTATACGTTAATGCAAACGCCTGTTTTTATTTACAAACACAACTGCTTTTCTCTATGGAGGAGCAGAGGCGAAGAACTGCACGGAGGTCAGCAGTCTTTCTACTGCTTTCACTCCCAAGACGTAGGCTACATTGCCTGCCAACGTCGCAACCGACGGTTTTGGATCCGACCAGGGCGAACTGCTGTCTGGTGGGAAAACTTCGAGAAAGAAGTCGTCCTCCCGGACGAATGGCATGAGAACTTCCGAATGTCGCGCTCATCACTACTGTCTCTTTCGGAGTTACTGCATCCCTCCATAGAAGGGCGTATTTATGCGGGCTCATGTAAACAGAAACTTTTTTGAAAACGATGTTGTGTGTACGACGTTATTTTTGAAAACGGAGGGGCAGAAATATTCGTTTCTGTAAAAACCCGGCTGTGTGTAAATGTGGTCTCGGTTTTATAACACACCAAACAGGTTTTGAGACAGTTGAGACTTTTTATTTACAATTCTAAAAGCCAGCGTATCAGGTAAAATCAGCTGGGGTCAAGTGTGCCACGTGACACTATGTCATTCTGCCATGCAACCGCTCCCTCAGGTGTCTGAAAGAACTGCATGAAGTCATTCCTCACTCCCTGTGCAGCTCTGGTGGCACGGCTCCTTGACATCTGTGGCGTCTGTGACAGATTGGCATCGCCAGCCACCACTCTGCGCCACTCTCCAGGCTGTACCGTTCCCCCCAAGTCTGTGTCTGAGAAACTGGGCGTTATGTATCGGCTCTCAGGTGTGGTCGCCGCATCTGTGTAGGCCAGGTAGTTGTGTAGGACTACACAGGCCTTGACCACATCCTCAGCCTTTTCCGGCAAGAACTCTATTGACCTGCCCAGGATCCTCCAGCGTGCCACCATGATACCAAAGGCATTTTCAATTACCCTCCTGGCTCTGGAGAGGCGGTAATTGAAAATCCTCTTCTCCCTGCTCAGATTTGCCCCTGATAATACCAAAAAGAAATACATGCAAAGTGTTAATGAATAGAACATGGTTGCACCACCATCACAAATAAGATACTACGTTCTGTGAAATATCTATGAAACTTGCAATGCACTTCGTTATTATGGTTTATGACATACCTGGAAATGGACGCATGATGTTGTTGTGCAGGGGAAAGGCAGCATCCGCAACTATCACGTGCGGGGCATCGGTCCTGGACCCGGGAAGAAACGCCGAAGGTGGGAGGTTGAGTTTGTTCTCGAGCAGCTGCGCTCCGAATGCGCTCTCCTTCAGAACGCCACCGTCGCTCTCCCGCCCGTAACCTCCAACGTCCACCATAGTGAACCGATACCTTGCATCGCACGTCGCCATCAGAACGATGGAGTGAGCTCCTTTATAATTAAAAAAATCACTCCCGGAATGAGGTGGTGCCTTGATGTTAACGTGCTTCCCGTCAAGGCTTCCCACGCAGTTAGGAAAGTTCCAGAGCCGCCAAAAGTCCACTGCTATCGCTGTCCAGTCGCTGGCTGAGGGACAGGGTAGGTAATCTGGCTGTAGAGCTGTCCACAGCGCCTTACATACCTCGGACACAATGCCGGACACCGTGGAGGATGACAGCTTGTAGCTCGCCGCTACAGCCTGTTGGGTTCCGCCAGAGGCTAAAATCCGTAGAACCACAGCGAGTCTCTGGGCGGCATCAACTGGCATGCTGTGTGTGCCCTGGTGCCGTATGTGTGGTTCCACACGACTTAAAAGGTCGTCGAATCGGCCAGCTGACATACGAAAATACGCATAGTGCATTTCTTCGTCAACATCCCTCAGAGGTCGAACAAGAGATGCATATTCTCCCGTCCTCAACCTCGATTGATTCAGTGGACGTACACCCCACCTCCGCCTCCGTCTCCTGTTCAGTTGTTGTTGTCGTCTAAAAAAACCCACTAAAAGCAAGTCCTCTGCAAAGTCGATCAGGTCCAACTCCATCCTTTGTCTGTTAGTTGCCATCGTTAACTGAGTGAGGAAAGCCGGGAGGAGGTATGTATACAGTAGACGACTATCATACACAAAATACGGTTTCACTAAGGTCGTCTTCTTGAAAGCCATCGTTTTCGCAGGTGCTTACCTCTGGCCCAGTTTGTCGGTTTTGACGTTCATCTCTCTCCCCCAACCATCCAGGTTTAATCCATAGAATCCGCCTTGACTACTAAGCAGAAATATCTCCATACAGTAGATTCCCCCTCGTTTTGTATTGTTTTAAACTCTCCATATTTTTTACTTCTTCCCTGATACCAGTTTGCCTCCTGTAATCGCGTTGTCACAGCTAGGACATAAAAAAAATCTCCGCACACAAGAAGAAGGCTATTATCCTAAATGTGATTTATTTTACTCTCAAAAACCAACTTCTCCATCACGTGAGGCAGACACGTTGACTTGACAACTTATTAAGATATTTAAATATGGAATGTTCAATGCCTTATCACGCTTATGTTTGAAAGCCATTGTTTTCAGTTTGCAGGTGCTTTTGCCTCTGGCCCATTTTGTCCATATCTCCATACAGTAGATTCCCCCTCGTTTTGTATTCTTTTAAACTCTCCAGATGACAGTTTATTTTTAACTTCTTCCCTGATACCAGTTTGCCTCCTGTAATCACGTTGTCACAGATATTTATTTGCCCAGTCAGCTTGTTGGTCTTGACGTTCAGATGTTGCGCCTAAACTATCATATCGTCTCGTCACATGATCAAATAGAGACTTGACATTGGACAACAGCATACATATTACCCAGCAATCATCATTGCAAATCTGAATATGACAAAAAATACCAAAGAAAATAAGATAGTATTCATTTCATTGAATCGTTTTTAATAGTTTCTATAGTGTATGTAAGATAAGCATATCATTTTGTTATAGATTGCTACTATTTTTCACACAAATAATACCTACCATGATGGAGATAAGTTTGCCTTTTCAAGTGAATATATAGCGTTAGACAGGATATCCATTGTAAAGTAGTGTGTCTCAAAGACCCATGTGACTACACCTGTTGCTCTTCATGATGTGTCTTGCTAGTGACAGTTGGGAGGAGGGAGATACACAATCGACGAATTCCATCACTCAAAGAGGTCGCGCAGTAGCTAGTCTGTGACCAAAAAACCGCTGCCCCACCTACTGTTCTGGCGGTGAATTGTTTTCAACACCCACAGCCGTCGGAGACGTATAAATCAAAAACAGTACGTCCGAATCCGTCCGAATCTGTTTCCCCGCCCATCCGTAAAACGGACGGACACTGACGCAGATCTATAATTCGGGCTTTACTCTGATAGAGAGAGGTCAGAGCTGCTGATTTTTGTCCTCTTGTGTGTGAGGCTAAGCAGATGCGTACTGTGGATGAGTTTTCAACATTTGTGGAACCTATGATATTCTTTGTCTTCACTGGGGTTAAACTTTATTGGTAATGTCGATATTTTTTGTCCTGCTTTAATTCAATCTAAAGCTCTTTAAAAACTACTCTGCCTCTGAGTTTTGGCCAGACCCACCAGCACACGGTGACACCGCTCGGTCCCGTGACAGACGTACCTTTAAATGTAAAGCCCCTTCAGACTAGAATAGCCTGCCAGGGTCTCTAAAATCTGTTACTTCTTTGCACTCCTTCAAAACATCCCTTTTTAATTACTTGCAAGCAAACTGTTGCTGTAAATGTTTTTCTCATGTGTGACTGGACTTTTGTTTTTATACAGCCAAATATTTGGGATACTTGTTTGGCCTTTCTATCTTTTTATTTATGAGTATATACTTGTGTATGGGTGTAGGCGTGTGTATATATGTGTCAGCGTTTCCGTTGTCCGGTAATTGCCGGACTTTGTCCAGGAAAAAAATTAAATGTCCGAAAATATTAGATCTCACCGGTCAAATTGTCCGATTGGAATTGCTTAAAAATCCCTTCCCCCAAACACAACCTGAATTTTGAGAATAACCCTAATATGTAGGCCTATAAAGCAAACATGCACTGCCCTTATTAGGTTTTAAAGGAACAGGCTATTCTGCCGATTGAAAGTTATTAAACAACACGCACATGTTGCATTTTAAATAAAGCGCAAATCGTCGGTAATAAACAAGGAGCGAACTGAGTGAGAAGGATCAAACATGGCCAAGCAGACTAGCCTTGCAACTGTGAACCTGTGAAGGGTGAACTGTCTGATGAGGATGAACCTGTAATACCTGAAGCCATAGATGTTCGGACAGCTCCCCCAGAGAAAAGGCCAAAGTATCGGGCGTTAAGGTCGGAATGGTGTGACAAGTTCCCTTGGCTAAGGTGCGAGGTAATTGATGGTAACGATAACATTTTCTGTTCACACTGCGAAAAGGCAGGACGACGCAACGGTTTCACAAGAGGGTCGAATCATTTTAGAATCTCTGCTCTCATTGAACATAGTCAGAGAAATGACTATGTTGTGGCGCTCAATTTAACGCCACAGCTAGTTGCGATTTAAAGGCCACTGTGACAAGGCGACGGAAACGTCTAAGAAAAAACTCTGCTCTCAGCTCAAAGTTGTATTCCACATGGCCCAACATGATATCCGATCTAACCATTTTCTTGGACTGACCGAGCTGCTGCAAGCTCTCGAGGCTCCAGATTTGACACCACCGATGGCATTTATCGCCACAGCCACTCAGTGGATGATATGGAGAGGGCTTTAGAAGACGCCGTGGTGGAACAGATCCGCGAAAAACTGGAAAAAAGTGACTTCATTGGAATCATAATTGATGAAACTGTGAATATCACTGTCAACAAAAAGCTAATCATATACCTAAAGCTCAAGAAAAAAAGGGAAGGTGGAGACATGCTTACTAGGAAATTATGATGTGGACTGCAAGATGTATCTATGATCGCGTAGTTGGGGTGCTTTGTGAAATGGATTTAGAACTGTCCCGTGTCATTGGCCTGGGCTCAGATGGTGCTAGTGTAATGATGGGGAGACACAGTGGGGTTGCTGCTTTGCTGAAGAAAGCGAATTCCTTTTCCATCCAGGTTGCCCACAGAGCTGCACTTGTTGCGCTGGATGCAGCGAAAGCTGTGGAACACGTCAGAGCTTACAAAAGCACGATCTCCTCAATTTATTCATTCTACAAATAGCCCTGACACACACACTGGCCGATGTGCTACCAGTTATGACGAAATTGAATTTAATATTTCAGAAGGACAACGTGAATCTGTCTAGTATCCGACCAATAGTGCAAGCATCTGTCTCCACATTTACACAGTTATGAGATGCCCCAGGTCCAGAAGAGATGACATTCCAGGCGGGTTATAAAGACGACACGTACATGGATGTCAAAGTGACCCATTCGGGCCATAGGCGGAGATCCCGGGGGGGACGTGTCCCCCCCTACCATAAAGTTGTCCCCCCCAACAATCATTGAAAACTAAAAAAAAAATATATATATTTTTTGATTTATTTTTTTTTTAATAAAAATACGACGACACAAGCGGTGCTAATTATAGACGTAAAAAAATGTGTTTTTAAGTGTTGAAAAATCATGTTCCCCCTATTCCTCAAAGTGGTTTGGTTCACATGCTGTTTCCAACGGGCAGGGCTACCGACAGCTCCGTGTTTCAGTTAATCAGCCCAGTAGCCTACACGGTCAGATTGTCAGACTGTTTCCTCCTCTGTCCCCTGTCGCTGCCGCTATGATACACGATATGTAGAGATTTACCTCATTCTCGAACGCAGTAAGAACATGTAAAGAAGAAGTTGTTTTCTAAACTCCATTTATGAAGTTCCAATCGATATGCACAAGTATACATAAGCTTATTCATGGATTGGCATGACAACGTGAACGTTTGCCGATAACACACGCATGCCGGTAATTAACACAGTTAAGATAGCTAGCTAAGTCTAGGACAATGTCCTGTCAGGGCAGGTTCATGCTAGTTAATAAACGTAGGTCTACATCTCAGTGCCTCTCCAGATTTGTTAAATTATCTGAAGTTAAATTAATGTCATCTTTTTGTGCGGTCCATGAACTATGCTGGTATAGTAATATGGAGTGACAGTGGCGTATGAGGTAGAGAAGTCGTATTGTAATCAAAAGGTTGCAAGTTCGATTCCCTGGTGAGCTGTTTTATAACTTATTTTGAGCATCAAGTTCTCTTGAACTTTGGACTTTATTTGTCTGTGAATAGATATTTCGTGTTAGTACATTTAATGCTGTTTAGATAATTCTAAAATGACTTCGAATTTCTGTTTGTAAATGTGATCAGAGAATTCGGTATTTAGCAGTTTATGCTAGCTCTCGTGAAAGCAATTTTTTCATGTCCCCCCCCCCCCGGAATTACACTCTGAAATTTGACCATGTATTGTCCCCCCCTACAATGAAATGGGATCTCCGCCCCTGATTCGGGCGACTGCTTCATTCAAGCTTACAAAAAATCCAGAGCACGCTATGTGCAGCTAATAGATGCCTTGAAAGACCGGTTCCCTGACTCTACGTTTCCATTTAGGCGAATTATTGGCAGCCGGTATTTCGTCTAGGGGGCGTGGTCAGAAAAATCATCAGTTTGGCTGTAGCAAGTGTCAAGTAGCAAGTTCGGTTGCAGTGCAGTGGTAATATAGCAGATTAGTTTGTGAAGTCATGAAAATATGATAGATGTTGCGGCTGTCACTCATGCTCTGATTCATTTACTTATCCATTAAATATATTCCTTTATTAATTAGTTTTATCTGATTCATTTATATCAGCCAGTTAAATCACGATATCACACATATCAGAGGCAAAACGCACCAATGAGGCTACTTGGCGCTTTTTTTGAGTTTTATTTTGGAACGCAGGTTTTGTATAAATATGGGTTTGCAAAGCGAGATGTACATCACTTGGATTCATCATGCATCAGCAAGCTCTCACGACTGTGGCTCTCTTCGTTCTTCTGCGGAGGACAAGACGGACAAGACGGCAGCACAGGCACTGGGTCCACCCGATCCACCAAGCGCGCCAGACCCATGGCGAGTACCATCGTTTGGTGCAGGAGTTGCGTCTGGACAGCTATCTGTTCCAGCGCTATTTTAGGCTCAATATTGAGCAGTTCGATGATCTGCTCTCGCGAGTTGGCCCCCGGATCATCAAGGAGGATACCTGGCTGCGCAGATCGATTGGACCGGCAGAACGTCTCGCCATTTGCCTTCGGTGAGTTTAGTTTTTCTGTTTACGCACGGCATTTTATGATATACTGCGGCATAGTTTGCAAGCTTATCTACCAATGCCATTTTGTATTAGGAGCATGTAATTTATTAAAACGTTTTTGATGCAACTTGGTACAGGTGTATACTACAGAGCATTGCATGTCGGCTAAAGCATACATTTTCAATTAGCCTATAATAAGTGAACCTACTTAAACGGCGATTGTTGAATTTGTATTGATTTTTTTTTTTTTTTTGTTTGTTTTATTACAGATACCTTGCCACTGGGGACTCTTTTAGGTCCATTAGTTTTAGTTACCGTGTGGGGCTCTCCACTGTAGCCAGCATCGTCGGTGAGGTGTGTGTGGTCATCTGGGACTGCCTGGTTGCGGAATTCATGTCTGTGCCACGCAAGGATGACTGGCGTGCCATTTCTGATGGGTTCCTCCACAAGTGGGATTTCCCAAATTGTGTAGGTTCCATCGACGGGAAGCACGTGGTGATTCAGGCCCCCTCCAACTCCGGCTCACTGCATTTCAACTACAAGCACACATTTTCTATTGTGTTGCTTGCAGTAGTTGATGCACACAAATTGTTCCGGATGGTGGATGTGGGTGGCTATGGGCGGAACAGCGACGGGGGAACTCTGTTCAACTCCCCTTTTGGTGAGGCCCTGAGGGATGGCACTTTGGACCTGCCAGAGGACCGTGTCATCACCGGAGCGGAACACAGGGGGCCACTGCCACATGTGTTTGTGGGGGATGAGGCCTTCCCACTGCGCCTCAACATGATGCGACCCTTCCCTGGTACCAACCTCTCCACAGACAGGCGGACCTTCAATTACCGTCTCAGCCGTGCCAGGATGGTGGTGGAGTGCACCTTCGGGATCCTCTCCAGTCAGTGGAGGATTTACAGGCGGGTCCTTGCTGTCAGCGCAGCAAAGGCTGAGGCTTGTGTGAAGGCCACCGTCATCCTCCACAACTTCATCCGGCTGACGAGACCGAGTGGGGACACTGACATGTCTGAGCTGAGTGAGGAGGGATCAGCAGGTCTCCAGGATGCACCGCGTGTTGGCAGCAACAATGCGGCCAGAGCTGCCATTCGTGTGAGGGAGACATTCTCTGCACATTTCAGTGCAGAGGGTGCTCTATCCGGGCAACCATAACCGATCAAACAAAGGCTCTTTTAAGAGCCACCCATCTTGATCATATAAAAGCAATTTCCAAATTGAATGGGGGGGGGGGGCTTTTTAAAGTGCACATTTTTCATAGAACAATAACACCGTAATGTGAACCATGGACTTCTTCATATTATAATTTCCTCAGAATTTTAACATAAATCCTTCTAAAGGGGTATATCACACGTAAGACAATCAGTGTTATAAAACAGTTACTGGTTATTATAGTAAGTCAATGATAGAACGACACTGGTTTGATTATCTTTAACTTTTTTATTAAGCAAACATTATTTTTTTTAAAAGCAGTTCAGGGTGCTGCTTCGACCTCTTGCCCAGCCACATACACAAGTCTGTATATTTCGAATTTCACTTGCTGCTGCTTTTGGAGAGGCAGGCGTTCCAGGGCTGGAATTAGGCATTTAAAAAAAATGCTCATTCTCGGTAGGGGCAGGGACAGGTACAGGGGTTGAGGTGGACTGCTTCTCCACCGCAGCCAGTAGCCTGTCCTCAAAGGACGTTTCGTCCTGCGCCCTTCCTCTGCCTCTCTTCCTCGGTGGTCCAGGGGGGGTGCTGGAGGTACCAGGGACCACACTCGGGGGTCTGGGGGGCACCTGGGGGGTCAGCTGGACATTCCAGGCTGCCTCTGCCTCATCCTCGGCTGTTTCAATTTCCTCTGGGCCTGGGTCTAGAGTGGCAGTGTCTGCTGACTGGCTGGCAGGGGATCTGTTTCCTCCTCCGTGGCAGTAATTTCCCGTAGTGTCCCTCTGTTCCACAAAGGGAGCCAGGAAGCCCATCACGGCAAAATACCGCCACGGCCTGTGGTCTGTTTGCCCTGCGCCACTCCTGGTCCTCTCCTTCTCCTTCTTTCTTTCCTTCATATAAGTGTCACGAAGACCCTTCCATTTCTTGATGCACTCTTTTTCTGAGAAAATATCACACACACACATAGAGGGAGAGAGAGAGAGAGATTAGAAAAATTAAATCAATATATCCCCCACGGCTTCTCCTTCTATTGTTCATTTTTACTGTAGAGATTGCATGAGTATTTTACTGTCAGAATTAGCATTATTATGGAGTCAGGGTTGGGTTTAAAATGAGCACATTAACGAAATTAGTACTTTCCTATGATAGCACTACTGATTAGATGATAAACTGCATTTCTTTACTTTGTGCAACGACAATAATCTATTGTAATGTAATTGCAGTTTGTCATTTTGTCCCAACTCATGTGTGTGCTCATCATAAAATTTGCACTGGCAACCGGCCAAATGAAAGTTAAGCAAATTAAACATTGCAGAAATGTAACTCACCTTCGTAACCGGTAATCGCGGCCACTTTCCTCCATGCATCTGACCTCTTCAAAGAGTTTTTGTACTCTGCCAGGGATGCGTCATAAATAATTGGAAAAGAAGCCACGGTCGCTATCAATTTTTCCATCTCCATCTTTGTTAATTGTAAAGTACAGGTAAACGTGCATCAATCAACCCCCTCCCCCCTGGAGATGATAGAGATAGGTAGTTCCAGTTCAATGAAGTTCAAGTGCTTTTTGCTAAATAAAGTCAATCATTGAACTACTCAAACAACAATAAATTAAACGTTATATGTAACGTATTAGTGTAAACACCTTTATTCACATACCAATATTTCCAGTAACAGACTCCCAAGACCCCAGCATCTTGTTATATGTAACTTATTAGCAGCTAGCTTCTACATTGATCTTCAATTAAAGTGTTACCAGCAAGCTAACAAGAATGGTCGAGAGCTTCAGATAAGACCTACAATATTCTGTTTGCCCTGACAGTGTTTGTGTAGTATATAAACAACAAACCGAGTCGATGTAGACATATAAAAGTCGTGTGAACACCTGTATTCACCTTTATTCACATAAAATATTTCCCAGTAACAGAATCCCGAGACTCCGCCATCTTGCTTTGATTTTTTGATTACTCCCGCCCATCTGCACAACTTCAGCTGCCAATTCTCACACACGTCAAACTGATTGGTTACCGCCTGGTCCGCATTTGCATAGAGTTAAAGGTTCGTCAACTTTGGAAGGGAGGCGTCGACGGTTCGTGTCGGACGGGACTTCGTCTCCATTCATTCCCAATGAGAGCGGCACGAATATCGTCCAAATGGAAACGTAGCATGAGGATTGCATGGATCTACTTCACTGCCTCGATTCCCTTCTGAACCCCTCAAGGTATCCGCAGACACGGAGTGGTAAGTAGGAGCCTTTGATTTAAGTTTAGCTTATAGACAGGGCTATTTATGATAAGCAGGCGCAGCATTATTTTAGGCCTATTACTGTAACTAATATTATTCTCGCCTATAATACTATCTTTCAGCGCTTCAAGAATATGTACAACTAGCGATCCAAAGGATAATTTGCCATTTTGGTCAGGTTACAAGCACTGAGTCTGCTCATACCGCCCCTCTTATCAATGCTGTAAGCCTGCAACGAGATGCCCTCGGTGTCATGACAGCGCTCCGTGGCTATGGGGGGATTGAATTTCTCCACAGCCTGTGAAGTCCTCATATGTGATTTCAACTAAATGTATCCTGAGTGGGCCAAGCTCGCCAAGATAGCCTGTGTGATCCCGGTCTCGAGTGTTCCTGCAGAGAGGGGGTTCTCGCTGCAGAATCGGATCAAGACAAAACAGCGAAGTTGATACACACATTATTATTACGTGACCTTCTTACATGCACGACTAGGGCCAATGATTTTCCGTTTCCAAAAAATGCATTTTCCGTTTCACATTTGGTGAATTCCGTTTTTTCCCCCGTTTCAGCTCATTTTGTTCACCCTGAGGTAGATTGATGGCTTAAAATGAGTGAATAATATGTGCCCTTCTTAGATTGTTGTTTGCCAGCCATCAACAGAACAGAAGACTAAACATTTTTTGTTTTAAATGCGATTGGGAAGACGAGCGCGTGAATGTGACTTTAGCGGAGGTGTGTGGGTCAACGGTTGAAAAGGGGGCGTGGCCGGAGCGGAGTTCAGGGCAGACGTGACATTTTCTCAGTGGTTTTGTTCTTTAATTAATGTTTGTTCATCGTTGCAATCGTTGTTGTGTTTATTTGAAAGAAATATAACCTTGCAGCCCAAAATACAGGGGAATTTGGGCGATTTGTATGAACAAAATGATGTTTCCGTTTCAAAGGTGCAATTCCGTTTCAAAGTGTTCATTCCGCGAATTCCGTCCGTTTTCCGTTATCGCGGAAAATCATTGGCCCTAGTCACGCGGCTTATGCGCATCGCAAATTGTGGAGACACACTGGGCAGTTTTGATTTCAGATCGGCTGCACGACTAGATTAACTTGTGTCTGTGTTATCGCTAGCGGTAAATAACGTAAACGTGAATGACTGACTGATAAAGGATATATGTTACACATCACAGACACACGTAATTGATAGGTGTTTGCTAAAATGTGTTAATTGGTTAGCTTAAATTACAGTAGTTTACACAAGCTAACTAGCTAGCTAGCTCCTATATGGTGTTTGATAACATGTGATGAAGTCTGCTACAAACTCGACAAAGAACAATTGGAGGAGGTAACAGGAGCTCAAATCTTCCCAGGAAGAAGCTGACACTCGCATGCTGGTACATGCTCTCCATGCAGCAGAGTATGGCTACAAAGCCGTTGTCATCACTGCTGAGGACACAGATGTGTTGGTCCTATGCTTAGGATTCAACAAGAACATTCCCTGTCCTATCTATCAGAAATGTGGAACCCAAAATAGGACCAGGTTCTTGGACATAACGAAGATAGGCCAATCGCTAGGAAGTGGTGTTTCTGATGCCCTGCTTGGCATGCATGCCTTCGCTGGTTGTGACACCGTCAGTGCCTTTGCAGGCCGTGGGAAGATAGGTGCTGTTGTGGCGAGATTGAATCTCCCTACACCTTTCTTTTCAATCAGAAGACCGGAGACTGCTTGCTGGAATCTGGAAGTTTATTATTGTAATCAATAAGCTACAAGGAGAGATCCATGGATTGTCTCAAAGTGTGAACGCTCAGCAGGCTCTTTTATACCCTTATTCTAGGTGTGTCTTGTGGTTATTCTTGTATGGCTGTTTACCTGAACTACCTATATAATATTAGCCTATATATCTCCTTATATGAGCTCTTTGTGAGCGTTACCCCCTCACGAGGGTTCTGTCTCCAAGGGCGCCTGGTGGGGCCTCTGCAAAGTCAATTATCTCCCTTTTTTTAGTTTGTATATCTTTCTCAGCTGTTCAGCCTATGTAATTGTTAAACATAGCCTTTCATACTGCTGAATCAATCCATGTATCTCTTAGTTTAAAACCAAACTCTTCTGTGCTAGACGTGGCGAAGCAGAGTCCAGTGAACTCCCACCGTATGAGGATTGCCTCTTCATGCATGCAATTGTAACAAGTACCGCAGCAAGGGCACCTAGCTGACAGATAATACTCTGAAGTTTCAGCAAAATAATTGAAGAGGCAGGGCAACAGCTTCTCAACTTTTGCGTTCTCCGCAGTTTCTTTATTGAACTTCAGTTCACCGTTACCAAGAACGTTCTGGAGATCACTCCAAGACTCCGCCCTGCTGGCATGGAGCAAGTTTATTCTCTGTCAAAATAAAATACCCTAATAAAATCGATGAAAGCAGTATTATCAAAATAAAACACAATCATGAAAAACACAAAGATTACACTTTTGTGGACGTCACACACTCCCCGGCAAAAATAAATGGGTCCCACCATTTACCACTCAACTTTTCTCAACTCTATTATTTCTATCTCCACACAACATTTAGAAAGTTATATAGTTCTGGTTTAAACATGACGGAAAATACCTTATCTTTAGGGAAACGATACAAAACTGTATTTTCTATACTTTACATTTCTTCAATGTATGACATTTTTTTACTTTGGTTGACAGAATAATGTACAGCGGAGATGGAGCTGTTAATTAAGAAATATAACTCCATCAAGCAATGCAATATACACACGACCAATACAGAGTCTCATCCAAACAAACGACAGAGAGAAGTAACATTATCCAATGTACGTGTAAACAGTCAATGATTGTTTAAGGTAAGTGCTTTGGCATCTTTAGCTTAGAATGTTTTTTTCTGAGGTAGGATTTTTCAAAAGAATGGTCTGAAGTAGAATATTACAGTCTCATAAAAAACCTCACTGAGTAAATTCACTATAACATACTTAACACTGTACCTGTCCCTTTTAAATACCAAATGTACACACATACAATTTCCCTTTACAGTACAAACCAAGCATTTATAAAATATCAATAATAATGATCATGAAGTGTTTACATCATAATGTAACTGTATGGCCAAATTTCCAAACAAATATCCCTACACACACCAACAATAAGCACAGTAACCACTATTACAGCTTTGAAAAGGAAATGTTCTCAGAAACATAAGACCCTTAGAAAATGAAATAATTCTGGACTGCTTTCCCTTGAAAGTAACACCCGCCTTGTTTTCCCTTCATCTAACAAGCAACCAGGACTGGTAGTATGTATGGTGGTGGTGGGAAGGTGTAAGGCATGTATGCAACTGGGGGATAAGGGGTGCAGTATGGGTCAAAGGGGTATGAAGATGGTGTGTAGGGGGCAGGTGAGTGTATGTCTGTGTTTGCTGAGTTAACTGCAGCTCGTGTTGTCAGTGTGGGCTGACCAAAGTTCTCATATGTAAAGATCTGTCTAGGTCTTCGGTCCCGACTTGACCTCCTGACCTCGGTCTGGTTGTCTGGCACAGGATGGACATAGTGCTGTTCCTCCTGATATCCATCTTCCTCTTCAGGTTCAGCCACGGCGGCAGGGTGTTCATCCACTCTTGGCTCCTCTATATGCTCTCTTTCAGGAACCAGGTTTGTTTCAGGTAAGTATTCTGTTATTACCCTATTCTCTTCCCTTGAAGGTACTGGGGTTGAACGACTTGAACTGGTGGTAGGTCGTTGGTGGGGGACTTCATCAGGTGTCTCCTGAATCCTTTCTGCTGGTACCCTCAGCCAATATCTACAGCGGTTTGAGTCCTGATCAGAATCTGAGTCAGAATCTGATTCTTCTGGTGGTTCTTGAGTGTTGATGCTTCGGGTCCGGCTTGGGCCTTTCTGTGTCCTTTTTCTAGAGACAGGTGGGGCTGTGAGTGGGGGCTCTTCAATTGGAAGGTCATTGACTAGTAATAACAGGTTGCGGTGTAGTGTTCTTGTCTTCTGCCTGTCGCCAGATTCAGAATAAACTACATACACTGGGTTTTCAGAAATCTGTTCTTTTACTATGTAGATGGCCTTCTCCCAATACGATCTTAACTTTCCTGGCCCGCCACGTTCACGGAGATTCCTAACCAGGACCCTATCGCCAGGCTGTAGCACCACACCTCTTGCCTTCTTGTCATATAGTGCTTTGCCTTTAGCACTGGCCTGCTTGCTATTCTCACTGGCAATCTGATAGGCTTCCGACATCTGCTTTGCCCATTTCTTTGCATAACCCTTAGGAGAGTCTGGCTCTTTGTCTTCCACTAAACCGAACAGCAAATCAATGGGAAGGCGGGGATGGCGGCCATAGAGAAGAAAGAAGGGCGAGAAGCCTGTAGACTCGTGCCGGGTACAGTTGTATGCATGTATAACTTGTGGAATTTTGTCTTTCCATCTTTCTTTCTCTTTGTCAGTAAAGGTTCTCAACATCTGGAGAATGGTCCGATTGAACCGCTCAGCAGGATTTCCTTGTGGGTGGTATGGCGACGTTCTCGAGTGTCTGATACCTGACAGCTGGCGGAGTGTGTGAAACAGCTCATTTTCAAATTCACGGCCTTGGTCGTGGTGTAGTTTTGATGGGTACCCAAAACGGAGTATGAAATCATTGAAAATGCGCTCAGCTGCCGTCTTGCCACTCTTATTCTTCGTGGGGTAGGCGTGAGCAAATCTTGTAAAGTGGTCAACTACTACAAGTATATACTCATAGCCACCGCGGCTGGTTTCCAGATGTAAATAGTCTATACACACTAACTCTAGTGGTGAGCTTGATGTAATACTACCCATAGGGGCACGCACGTGAGTTACTGGCTTTTTAGACTTTATACATGGACATCTTTTGGTGATGTGGTCCTCAATGTCTTTGGCCATAAAAGGCCAATAGAACCTCTCTCTTGCCAGATTCAGCACCCTTTCTGTTCCTACATGAGCCATCTCACTATGCAGTTTCTGAAGCACCAGGTTTTTATACTTGGCAGGGAGCACCAGCTGCTTTCTCTCATTAGCGCGTCTGTACAGGAGACCATTTTCCAGGACTAGCTTTCCCCATTCATGAAATAGCCTTCTGGCAGCACCACTAACTGTTTTACGCACTTCATCAGTCAACGGTGTACCTGCTTCTTTTAACTTTATCACTTCACCGATGGCTCCATCTACTCGCTGTGCTTCTACAAGCTCATCGTGACTTATGGCTGTTATTTGGTCAAGAGAGGGGGAAGGCGGTGCTTGGGACGAGATGTTAAGGGCTGCAACCCAGGCAACGTCTTTTTGCTTGGCCACTTTACTTCCATCCCACACAGCACGCACCACATCATTTGTGAACTCTTCCGTACAAGACTTGCCGTAGTTCTCAATGTCCAAAGGGAGGCGTGACAGCGTGTCGGCATCCGCATTGGACTTTCCTGGTCTATATTTAATGTCGAATCTGAAGTCTGAGAGTTCCCCAACCCACCGATGGCCTACTGCATTTAGTTTTGCTGTGCTCATGACGTAGGTCAGTGGGTTGTTGTCTGTGAATATCGTAAAGTGGGGTGCGTAAAACAAGTAATCCCTACATTTTTCACACACAGCCCACTTCAGGGCAAGGAACTCCAGTTTTCCACTGTGCAGGTGATAGTTACGCTCAGCTGCTGTTAGCGTCCTAGACCCATATCCAATGACACGCAACTTTCCATCTTGGTGTTGATATAGGATAGCTCCGAGGCCCTGGTCTGATGCATCAGTGTGTAATACAAAAGGTAGGTTAAAGTCTGGATACCCTAATATCGGGGGGCTAACAAGCAGTGAGATTAGCTGTTCAAGGGCTTGTTGGTGTTTGGCAGCCCAACCGACAGGTGTTCGGGAGGGCAATTGTGGGCCTTTGCTTTTACCATGCACTGGAGCTGTTTGCTCAGATTTGCCTTGAAGTAGCTCATAGATGGGTTTTGCTATCCGTGAAAAGTCCTGGATGTAGGAACGGTAGTAGCCCAGGAACCCGGTGAGCTTCCTCACATCTCCAACAGTCTGTGGTTTTCTGCTGGCTAGCGACCGCACTGCTTCCAGGTCTTTAGGATCGATCCTTACTCCCTGTTCTGACACAAGACGGCCAACGTATCTCACTTCCTGTCGAAAGAGCTCACACTTTTCAGGCCTTAGCTTCACCCCGTGTTTCTGTAGAGCCTGGAGGACTTTGCGGACCCCTTCCACATGTGCGTCAAATGTTTCAGCGTAACAAAGGACGTCATCGAGATAAGGGATACAGCAGTCGTCTCGCAGAGGACCTAACATCTCCTCCATACTCCGCTGGAAGGCTGCTGGGGCGTTAGAAAGGCCAAAGGGGATCCTTATCCATTCGTACAGCCCCCAGGGAGTAATGAAAGCAGTGGCGTGTCTGGAGTCCTTGGCTATGAAGCCTTGATGATAGGCCTTGCCTTGGTCAAGGATGCTGAACCAGGAATAGCCACCAAGCGTGTCTGTCAGGTCTTGTATCCTAGGTAGCGGATGTCGATCAGGGATGGTCTTCTGATTCAACAGACGATAATCTATGCAGAGGCGGAGTGTGCCATCTTTCTTACGGACACAAACTACTGGAGAGGAATAAGGGGATTTTGATTTCACAATCCAGCCTTTCATCAACAGATCTTGTATATACTCCTTCACCTCTTGAAATAATGGTTTAGGGACGGAAGAGTACGCTCTCTGCACCGGGATGTCGTCTTTAAGTGTGATTGACATTTGCAAGCTAGGAATACATCCGATATCATGACTATCTTCAGCAAAAGCAACTGATTCTTCCCATAGCATCTTTTTGACTTTCTCTTGTTCCTCTCTGCTAAGGTGGCTAAGGTCCACAGGAGGCTGCCACAAGGCTGGACTAGATTTAGCAGCTGATGTTGGTGCCACACTAACCACTGTTCTTGGCTTAGGCCTCTCTTGTGAATCTGTCTCTATCACCTTTGTCACAGTCTGGACACTACCCAGGGCTGTCTTCCTTGATAGAGTGACAGAATGTTTCATGTTATTTTTCACTGGTATTGTGACATAGGGTCTCCTGGCATTCTTTATTTCTAACAGGCCTTCTTCAATCTGTAACTCTGTCAGGTGTGCATTAGTTTCATCAGGTTCAAAGAGAAGGAGAGTATCTGATGGGTCTATACTAGGCGGGACCTGGCATTTAACCCAAGCTACTTGTCTAGCTGGGATAACAGTGTCATGAGCGCCTGTTCTCAGTCGCCCATGATGTACGGAGGACCTGCCGGCTTGGATGAAGTTCACTAGCGCCTTAACCTTCTCTGTAGGTATTGATATTGCATCACATAAGAGAGTAGTAAGCGCTGTGGCAAGTTCTGCTGGCCGACTTTGAACTACTTCCTCAAGCACATTGAATCCTAGTATCGGCTGCTCAAGCGGTACGCTGCTTATGAGGAAAGGCACCATAATGGGCTGGCTAAAGTGGTCATTTCCACACAGGTTTACTGTGATAAGCATCCAGCCATCAAAAGGGAGAATGTCTCCATTAACTGCATGAACCTCTAACTCTTCCTTGTCATCAAATATTTCGATGAGGGGCCTAGCTGACGCACCTGGTAAATATTTCTCCTTCCAGCGTCTGTCAATCATGCTCACTTGAGCTCCTGTGTCTAGTAAGGCATTGACTGTCAAGCCACTTAGGTTACATCGCACAAGAGCTTTGGCTCCCACGAACTTGGCCAGACGCCTACTCATTTGGGTGGGTAAGGAAAGTGGGGATTGAGGAGGTATTTGTCCTTTGTGGTCTGTTTGTTTTTTATCCACTTGAACTGGCTGAGATTTACAATTCTCAAAACTCTGTGTGTCAGGCGCAGCAGTATGGTGTAGGCGCGGTTGAGACTGAATGTGAAACCCGGTCACTGCCTGTCTCGTGGCAGAGACCGGCTTCAGTTTTCCTGACGCTTAGGCTTCTTCAGGCAGCCTACTGCTCTGTGGCCATCTTCGCCACAGTAAAAACAGTGAGTGCAACCTGGGCGGTTCAGTTCAAGGCATTTAGCACAGCTGTATGATTGGCTTCTCTTTTGGTCTACCTTAACGTGGCAGTGGTGGCAGGATTCTGACTTTTGGGCCTGCAACGGCTGCTGCATTCGTTCAACTTTGTTCATCAACTTCTCCACTTTCTCAGTTAATTGTTGGAGTGCATCAGCCATGGGCTTTTTATTTGAAAAATCTTTCCTCACACTACTGTCTTGTGCAGCTGCTGCAACGTCAAGCTGTGTGCTATGCACATTTATGTGTTTTTGTCGCGCATTTGCGCCTAGACGTCTCTGTCTCTCATCCTCAGTGTTTGTTATCTTCATCAATTGTTTTAGGATCATCTCATCAGACGCATTGCTGTCTGAGAGCAGTGGTTTAAGTTCTCGACGTATGTCATCATGTTTATGGCCGAGGCCCTGGTATATTGTGTGTAGGAAAATGTCTTGGACTGTGTTTGCATTGTATTTCACTTCTGTGTCAGCATATTTAGAAGCGAACAGGATCTTTTGTTTGAGGCCTATGACACGGTATAAGAACTGTTGTGGCGTTTCATTGTCATTTTGTTTGGTGCACGTGAGCTCTTGGAATAGTTCTGTGTTACTTCGCACACCTAAATGAGACTGCAGGAAGCCTTTGAGCTCAGCTAAGGTTAAATCATCCTTGTGCATTAACATGTCCTTGAAATTTCCTGATTTGATGACTTTGAGAACACTTCTCAGTACTTCAGCCTCACTGAATCGTTCTTTAACTCCTTCATCAATTTGTCTGCATATGTTGTTGTAGCTTATGTCTGAGTTCTGATCACCAATTTGTCCGCCTTGAATCTTGAACTCCCGCCGGAGTAGTGAAAGATCTCGGAGGGGAACCACTCTGTCATAAGTTGCATGTGAGTGTTGTTCTGTTGTGTTATTACTGTTGTTAGGTTGGGGTGTAGATTGTGGTGGTGGAGGTGTTAATGTGGGGGGTGGTGTGGGGTTGTTAATGTACTGCAGGACTTTGTTGCTAAGATCAGCATAGCTAGAAAGCATTTTCTGTAACTCTGTATCTGTGTTATGTGTAGTTTTGACATCAGTATGTGTTGTGGGGGGAATTGTATTAGTGACTGGTGAAGCGTTAGCTAGGCTAACTGTGGTGGTTGGGGTTGCGTTAGCATTAGTAGCACTGGTTGCTATGCTATCAATATATGTATTTGTCAAACCTGTCGTCACATTCTCATTAAGCACTGGGTTGGATAACACATCGTGCATAACACCCTCAACATCTGTTTTAGCTTGAGCAACACGACTCTGAATTACATTATTCACAGTATCATTAAGGTCTAAAAACACAGCCATACCTGAATCCTCAGACTCTACCAACGTCTCACTGTTCATGAAAGCTAGAATGTACTCAAAGCAACCGTCTTCATCTCCAACCTGAAGCGTGGGTGAATCCTTCTCCGGTGCAGGACCAACGTGCGTAGCCAATTGGAAAAGTTCATCAGCTGTCAGTGAGTAGACTCTTCTTGATGCTCCACACCAAACGTTTTCTCTCACCGTCCGCCATGACTACTTTTCCCCTCTTCCTCACAGTTGATCTCTCTTCCAGGAATCTCGTTCACCCTCAACTCTCAGTGTTGTTCAGCGTGTGCAGCACAGTCTCAGCTTTCCATTCCTCACAGGTGCTCAGTATGGCGAATGCAGGGTCTGTCCATCTAGGTTGACGGTTGGATAAAGCAGGACGTCTCTCCGTCGTCAGTCGATAAGGGAAAAACCCGCGCTGCTTTAAACAGTTGATTCTGAAGGTGCTTGTAGCCTGCGTATTTGTTGCCGCTACCCGTACTGGCCACCAAAAATCTGTAACAAGTACCGCAATACTCTGAAATTTCAGCAAAATAATTGAAGAGGCAGGGCAACAGCTTCTCAACTTTTGCGTTCTCCGCAGTTTCTTTATTGAACTTCAGTTCACCGTTACCAAGAACGTTCTCGAGATCACTCCAAGACTCCGCCCTGCTGGCATGGAGCAAGTTTATTCTCTGTCAAAATAAAATACCCTAATAAAATCGATGAAAGCAGTATTATCAAAATAAAACACAATCATGAAAAACACAAAGATTACACTTTTGTGGACGTCACACAATGCGTGCTAACTATAAGGTTGCAATATGGAGGAGGTCTCTTTAGACCCAACCCTCCGTGCCGGATCCCAAGGAGAGTGGGTGGAGGAAGGAAGGATTGCGAGCTTGGTTGCCATTGGCCTGCTTATTCTGTTGGTGGCATAAGTATGTGAGAAGTTGTTTCAGGGTGTTGTAGTGAACTACAGTACAAAATAGCAGGCAGGGATAAAATTGATACAAAGCCACCAGTGTGGCACCACTGTACTTTGAAAGCTGGTGGGCAGCATGTCTTTGGACTAGACAAGGCCAGAAGGAAAGGATGCCAAGCCAATTAGTCAAATCAGGTCTACTCTTGAAAAACTAAATACAAAATTCTGGGCCTATTTCCCCCCTCAATTACTGAAGACCAAAAGTGATGCCATTTAAAATGCATAATGCTCTGAATCATTCACCAACATCCTTTCCACAATATTAAACAACAAGTAACAAAGGCAAGTAAAAGAACATTATTTCGCAACTATTAACATGGGCTGTAAGCCTAACATTGTTTGTGGCAAATGTGGATGTTAATGGATGTTTCAGAATGTTGGTCAATGTGCATTGATCACTTGGGGGTGGACTGACTTTGACTAAGTTTATTATCAAACAGAAATATATTTTTATGTTTAGGCTTTGTGTCTTAGTAGATGTTTTAAGCCTATATAAAACAAATAGGCCTATGGAAAAAGTACAAACCCTGAGTAAATTACCTTTGTTCTCTAAAATTGCAAAAACAAAAACTTCTTATAATTGCTGCTCAGATTATGCCAGATTATTACAGCTATCACTCTAAGTAGCCTAATATGAGGCCAATGCCTGACAACATAGGCTAATTAGAATAGATACGAAACACATCGTGTTCTGAAACATTCATTAACAATTTCCTTTCAGAATGTCAGCTGAACAAGAACAGTCAGAATAGGCCTATGAACGATTTAAACAAAACATATCAACATGAACAAGAACATTATTTAACAAATAATCAAGATGGATGTTTGTGAATGTTTCAGAAATGCTGATGCTTTCAATAACTGCAGAATGTTAGCCAATTAAATATTAATTCACTTGAAGATCAAGTCGATTCTCCTCGCTGTTTGAGTTGCAAAAATGTCTGTGACTTGGATCATACCAGGCAGGATTTTTTTGAAGAGACTTCAGAATTTTCTTTTCAATAGAAATCATGGCCAAATGTTTCAATCTCTCCTGCCCATTGTGTTCCGTGTGTAACTTTTTATTCGTTTAAGGCACGAAAATCATTTAAAAGTGACTGCGTGGGGAAATCTGACTTGAAAGACTCAAATTTGTCCACATTTAAAAGCTCCATGAATTGAAAGCGTTCTAGATGTTGAAAACGCTGCGTGATTTGGGTGATGATACTGTCGTGAATGGAATCGTACAGCCGCCTATCAGCTTTAAGCGGATCGGACTGGCCCTGCCTCCTTTTTCTCCGGTGAAATAATTCTGGGTCGTCTACAGTGACGGCCCATTGGTAAATTTGGACAAATGTGTTCTCCAATTTTAGCTCCTCTATGATCCGTAGGAGGCTCTCTATGCGCAGTCTGCAATAGGAGACATCCATGGATTTGTCTTGCAAGATGTCAAACACGACGTCAGTGTGTGAAAATAATTGCTCGAAAGTGAAGAGTAAAAACCCAAATTCAAAGTCCTCCAATTTTCCCCTCAACCCATCAGCTAAACGTATGGTCTCGTCATCCATTGATGGATGGTCAACAAAGTGGTCAAAAATCTCCACCAGTTTGTCATAATTTGAGGCAACTGTGTTCACGACCCTGGAGGTGAAGTTCCAGCGCGTTGGAGCTCTCCTGGGCATTCTAGCGCAACCATCATCCTTGAGCAATGCCACTCTCTTTCTGGATTTGGAGAAGAACGACGTGAACCCACCCAGGTGAACAAAGAAGTATTTTGCCTGGGGGATGGACCTGAAACCCTGACTCAAGACCAGATTTAGGCGCTGGGCATAACAGTGGACAAATGTTGCACTGGGTGCCACTTCTCTTACTTTAGCCTGCAAGCCATTAAGGTCTGAGGCCATGACGGCCGCACCATCATACGTTTGCGGTACAAGTTTGCCAACGAAATTGAAAGAGGACAACTAGCCGATTATTTGTAATGGTACCAGTGAGCCCCTCCCTCCAACGCCAAATCCGTTGTTTATTGGTTAAGCGATGTTGGCGCAGACTCAGACGCTAGAGAGGTATTTCCTCCCCTGAGCAATGTAAGTGAATGAGCCCAACGGGCTATCACATCAAAACATAATCTAGGGATGTATAACAATTAAAAAATAGAAACCACCCAGATGGTACCGGTACATGAACTAATGGCACTGAATGATGACTCAATCATGGTCTATGGAAAATGGAGAGAGCCCCTCGAACCACATGGTTTAGGCCTGGTTACCTGTCCATCACATTTGCCCACCAGTTCACCATGTTGTCACCATCGATGTACAGGGGAAGGGTGGAATCAAAATTGAACTTACACTGGGGTAGCACCAAGTGGCCCATCATCCCTGGCCCTGACAGCCGCTTCAGCAGTATGCCAGTCTCTGAGTGGCCTCTCACCAATGGGTCCAGAGCAGACAGTGCTTGTAGGGTCCTGCTGTTCAGTGGCAGCTTTTTCTGCATGTAGGCTGTTGTGGACATGTATGCAGTCTTCACTGTGACGAGAAACTGCAGCACAATTAGATGACGTGGATTTTCTACCTTCAGTTTCTCAGCCACCGGTCCAACATACAACATCCCCGAGAGGCAGCATTTTGTCCCTGAACTCCATTTCCATGAGCTTCTTTGGTGTGGTGTGAAGATGCTCAACCTTGACAAAGCATGTCATGAAATTGGTGACCACTCCAAGCTGATTTTCATGCAGTTTGTGGAACAAGGGTTTGGCTGCCCTGGAACACCATCACATACTCCTTCAGGATGGGAAGGACGCCTAGGTTTAACGCTCAGCTGGAGGTTCGTGTTGAGACTCTCAAACCAGAGCTTCTTCACCACCCTCTCTTTTCTGTCCTTCCTGACTTACGTAATTCCTTTTTTGCTGAGGTCCTGGTGGATATACTGGATCTTTGTAATGAATGCAGTAGACTTTGGGGATCCAATCGCATGAATCGGAGACAGAGGTAAGTGCAGTAGACAAACTTTACTGATTGGGTTCGGTACACGGATAGGCAGTCCATAAACAAGTACACAAATCCAATTAGGAACGGGCAGCGGCAGAGTTCGTAGTAAGTTCGGTCCAAGGTCGGTACACAGGCAGGCAGTCGATGATCAGGCAGAGTATCCAGTAAGGGAAAGGCAGAGACGCAATCCGTTATACAGGCGGTAGTCGGCAACACAAGATCAATCAGAACAGGTAATCGCTGGAACGCTAGGAACATTGAGAAACTAAGACGAACTGGCAACAAGAAGACAGGGACACACAGACTATATACACAAGGTGATGAGAGACAGGTGAAAACAATCAAGGCGGGGCAGACAATCAACAAGGCAGGGCACACACAAGGGTAGGGCATGACGTGTCTGAAACGAGAGGAGAGATGAGTAGACAAACACAACACAGAACATAAATAATGACAACACAGGGGAAACATAATCTAGCGGACAGGACGAGACTTGACAATCCTGGCCTTTGCCCGCTCACCAACACCATGGTCCTTGTAGATGTCCTCTAGGACGTCTTCGTAAAGGGTCTGGTCTGCCTGACTGAGGAATCCAAAGTACAGCACCTTGTATGCAGGCAACATTCGGCGAGTGATGATCCCCACATCATAAGCTGAAAGCCACCGATGTGCCACAAACCGACGTGGGTTCGTTCCCGGAATGCCCATGAACTCACAGATCTCGATCAGGTATTTCACCTGGTCTGAAGCCCAGTAGTGGTCTGTGTGAAGGTCAGTGAAGAGCTGCTCGAGGTGGTGGCGGAAGGGGGTAGCAAACTGTCTGGCGGCAGTATGGATGTAGTGGCAAGAATCTCCATCAACATCCAAGAGTTTCTGGCAGTGCTTCTCTCTGAGTGCGTCTCCAGCCCAGACTTCGCATTACACTACAGGAGTCCATCATCATACTGATCATGTTGGCAAATGGGATTTTATAGTCATTGAAAAAGGTCATCAAGGCCGCTTCCAAATATTGAGCAGTCCCCTTTAGGACCTCAATGGAGCCAAGGTGTTCGACTACCACGACTCGAGCTCCTGATTGAAGTAGCATACTAGAATTGACAACACCTTCTTATTGGAGTTTTATGTGCTCTTATCCAACTTGATTGGGAATGGTGTTGATCTGATGCTCTCAAACGTCCTCTCTGAGAAGGTGTGCCCCAGGCCCTGGACCATCTTGTACGAGGCAGCAGTCCGGGATAGCCTCATGCCCGTCAAAGCTGGTTTATCCCGAGCCAGTGTCTAGGCAAGCCTCAACGATGACAGGAGCTGCAGATAGGGGGAGGGAATGTTCTGCAATGGTTCCAAGAACCAGTGCCTGGAAAAAACTAAAATAGTGTTTTTATTTGATACCACTTGCAAAGCCCATGTAAACTTCTTTATAAAATAAAAAAAACAATTAAATACGGAGATTCACTGTACTATGGAGTATCTATGGAGATTTCCTTGTCTGCTTATCTAGGCTTAAGACTTTAATGATCTATGATAACAAACTAGCACATACTAGCTAACCAACACTCACTTCTGCATTTGCTACCCTTTCAAAGAGTGGTACTGGCACCTTCACTCTTTCCCTCATCTGCGCAGGGCCCTGCATTGATGGGCCATACGTTGATTGTCCCTGCTGTGATGGACCCTGAGTTGTTGACACTAATATACTATGTGTGGTCACAATACTCACTACCTTTTGGTTATGTTTTTCTGTTTTACAGTGTGTCTAAAGGGCATGGGAGCCCTTGGTAGAATGATTTATCTCTTTGCAGCAGAGGCTGAAACTGTGACAGTGGGAACACATTCTTCTCCCTTTACATTACTCTTTGAGTCTAGCTTCAGCCAGGACCAGGCCCATTTGCACCTGAATCCTGCCTCTAGTTTAGCCACAGTAATGGCATCCTCCTCCTCAATTTCTCTCATTCTGAAAACAAACTTAAGTGGGAGAGTGGTAAGTTTGCTAGCTAGGCTTTCATACTTAGCACAACTCAAAAGTGCTTTACATTGTAAAAAAAAAGGCATATTATAAAACAGTAAAGGTGTAAAAAGGCATTTAAAGAGAAATAAGGCATTATGAGTGGCGCTTCTCCACTACCTTGCAGTGCAGGCAACACGGCACATGCCGTGCTGGTCAATGAAGAAGCACTATAGCTAGCACTAGCTAACTTGGCTAGCTAGCTACCCTGTAAAGCTAAAAGAAAAGAGTTGTAAGGGCTCCCCCCATATCCCCCCCCGCCCCTGCCGTATGCCCACAGATCAGCCCCCCCCCCCCCCCCAATATTATTTATTAGTGTTTTGTTGTTAATAATAATAATTGCTCAGACTTGCAGAATATATGACACATGGCACTGACAATTCAACCAATTACAAAAGTATTTATTCAATTTGGGAGAGAGAGAGAGAATTATGACTTGTGTTGTTTATTGTAGGTGTTTGTTGCCTTTTTGGACTCTTTTATCATTTTTGGTGTTGGTTCCCATTTGAAGCAGTTTGGCTCAAGCCCAGCCATTTTCAGGGTCATAATCGAGGACAATGTCCCATCCAGAACCAAGCTGTTTCGGGTTGATGTTTTGTTTAAACCAGCTATGGAAAATACCCTCTCTGCATCCGCATTAGAGTGGGGTAGCACTAGAATCAAGGATTCGAAAAAAGGAACCAGAGGCCTCTATTACTCAACATTTTCCTTTGATTGTAATTATGATGAGCAAGTCATATTGTGTGTGCAAAATATTTCTTACCTTGTTCTTTGTTGAGGCCATTCTTCCCCAAAACTCCTTAACATCAAAGACTGTTGGGTCTTCGGGCATGGTAATGTTCATCAGTTGGTACTCCATGAACTTCTCACTTACTTGGTCCTGCTCTTTTAGGTCATGAAAAGGAAGGAGTTCCTGAAATCTTAAAGAGCACATGTGTACAAGACTGATTAGAATACAGTGAGTGAGAGACAGATTTGTTTTGTGATCATGACTATTAAACTTAACAATATATAATCAGTATGTGAAAGCCCTTGCCTGTCTACAAAGTATAGGGCGTCTTCAGCTCTCAGCTGCACATCAACAAATCTGGCATGCTTCAGGAGAGCATCTTTCAGTGGGAGCTTTGCCATGGCATACTCCACAGCTGCGACCAAAAAGGCCAGTGCTGCCTGCTGCAATTGTTGTGCCTGGTTTGAAGAGACATCTCCAGCCTCAAGGAACCTGTTTAGTGTCCCTCTGGTGGTGAAACCCACATTGAGTTTTCCTCCTAATCAGTGAGACATAAAGTAAGCTAGTCAAATACAGGCATCTATGATCTTATAGGATAACTCAGAGTTATACAAGTTTCAAGTTTGTCATATACTGTCATATACTGAATAACATTGAACAGTCATGAAATGTGTTGTGCTCGAAGTAATCTCAACTTTACAGAATAGAATTAAAACAGAAAGTAGATAAATAGTAGAGGTGAAATAATAAAAAAGGATTCATTTAAGTTGAAGGATTCTCCTGAATGAATCCTCCTGGTGGCTTGAATATAAAAGCTGTCTGAATCTTATATCTTCTACCAGATGGCAGAGGGGTGAATATATTGTAACTGGGATACCATACTTTTTACAATTCTGTATTCATTTTCCATCATCAAAAAGACCACTCAATCCATAGACAAGGTGTACTTGTTGTCAATAAGCATGCAGGTTACTTCAAAGCATTACCTGGCAGTTGGTGTTGTGGGTCCTTGTAGGGGATGTCCAGGACGTCTCCTCGACGTGCCGCTGGTGCCATGAACCTCGAACACAGCTTCCTGATGAATTTCGTCATCTGCAAAATGTAATGACAAAAAAGATTCAAATGCATTATAAAATGCAATTGCTACTCAGTTCAGTGACTATGAGTAGACTTAAGTTTAGATAATTAAGGTATTTTATCTCTCTGTACAAGTAATGTATCAAGGAACACATGTAATGCACAGAATCAATAAATATGTCAGCTGTTTTTGAAATTAGATATAATAAATAATGTAATGCTGGGGTTTTCCTTAAGCATTTTTGCAGCAATTGAATTTCTGGCTCCAATTTTAACTGGGGCATTGTCAACTGACAGGCCAACACAATTTTTCCATGGTATCTTGTGCTCTATCAGGACGTCCTTGATTTTTTATAGATGACATCAGCTGTGCCACAGCTTCTTCCACTTGTGGATGTCGAGAAATCTGTGCACAACTTTGGTGGTATCAAATACCCTTACAGTTAAGGGGTTAATCTTCTCTAGTCCTGTAACAATAATATGGTACATAACTAACTCTGCCTGTATGTGAAAGTTCAGTGTGTGTGACATGAACATGAGGTAATGGAAACAGGCAATTTAGCTGTCAAAGGTATACCTGTGTCATTTGAGCCATCTGTAACTAGTGTAAAGGGATTTTCCCTCATCTTCATCACCAGCTCGTTCCTATAATGTGGTGCAACTGCATGATTAATGATGCACGTAGTTTTTGTGCTGGCACTCTTGACATTTTGAGCTGTGGGAGAGTCTTTGAAGTATTCCCTGTACAAGGGGCTGAAATGGTCAGCCACAGCAAATGAAACATTGTGTTGCACCATTGCTACAGCGACTTTCACCTTGTCTGCAACAGAAACAAAAAAAAAAGATACAGCTATGCTGAATACAAATTTGAATGTTAACACTGATTTTAACCCATGTCTGCATGTCCATTAAAATCTATGAATTTCAGTAACAATAAAAATACATTACTGAGCAGTATTCTGTCCATGTCATGGATGAATGTCTTATATATGCCATAGTCATAGAATTGGATGTATTAATTAGGAAAAATGGTATTCATGAACATTGTAGTAGATAGATAGATAGATGGATACTTTGTTAATCCCGAGGGAAATTCTGGGCCTAATCTGGCCTTTTAGGGGGCTTTCCTCTTTGGGCGAAGGACAGGATGCTCATTTGTTTTTTACCTGACATCTTTGAAAAACAGATGCAATGATTAATGCATCCATGGCCAGGATATTTATAACATGCTAGTATGCCTAATGAGCTGGCGATTCACAACTTCACCAGGCGTGAAGAAGCCTCGGAATCGGAATAGAATGTTCAAGCAAACACATTTACAAAAATGTAGTCAACCGTATGCATTTAAATGTACCTTGACCTCTTGCACACTCATCTCTGCAGTCACTGGCAAGTAAAAGTGTTTGACTGTGCTGGTTGACTTCAGTGCCTGCTGTTTGGCCTGATGCCCCTTACTACCTATGTGCCTTGTCACATCCCGCACACCTTGATGGGCACAGGAGTTCTCTTGGCGGCAGATAGAGCACCAGTAATATGAGCTGATGCTTCCTACAGTAATAAATGGCCATTAAGAGGTCCATTCTTGTAGGTGGCTGCTCCTGTGACTTTTCTCCCTTTTGTTCTAGCCATCTCCTCCACTGTTTCTTCCACTGTCTCCTCATCTTCCACCTGCACCGTCTCCTCCTCTTCCACCTGTACTTCCTCTTCCTCTTCCACCATCTCCTCCTCTAATGTGTTTACGACCTTCTTTGGGCCTAATCTGGCCTTCTAAGGGGGCTTTCCTCTTTGGGCGAAGGACAGGATGCTCATTTGTTTTTTACCTGACATTTTTGAAAGACAGATGCAATGATTAATGCATCCATGGCCATCTGAATAGAATGTTCAAGCAAACACATTTACAAAAAATAATGCCCATAACATCATTGAATATTAAGGGATGCCTAATATTCGTTCGAATTATAGGCTATTTATATTTTTAATAGGCCTACTCAAATTTATTATAGCCTATTAACGAAGTTCGGAGGCAAAGCTATAGTGTAAAGGCAGGCTGTAGCCTAAAACTGTGTTGGCTACAAACGCTCATTAAAAAGTGATGCTAATTATCTGGGAAATATTCTCTAACTGCAGTCAAGTTGTCATTGCTTGTGTCAAACCATTGTGAATTTCTTGTAACATTAAAACAGGAGACGACTTACTCTTTGTAGAAGACTGATGCTTGAAGCTCCAGTGGTTTCCTCAGGTGAACGAAACTTTCAGAAGATCAATCGCGCGCAATTCCAGGATGCTTTATTTTCATTGGTTGCTGGATTAAATCTTACCCAGATACAAAAGATACGTTTTTTTTCTGATTGGCTATTGTGTAGCCGATTTTTTTTTTTTGATTGGCAGATGAGTGGCACCTCACGGCAGAACTCCAGGGGATTCGGGGAGACGTGCTTGATTCCTCCATGGTGAGGGCAGCGCAGCCAGGTCATGTTTGCGCGCTGCGGCACATTAAATAGCCTAGAGTTTTTTTTTCAGTGTGAAAGGCGGGAGTGCATGACTAAAGACCGAAATGAGTGACTGTCACGCTCAATGCGTGACACTTGAGAGCCCTGTTGTAATGTGGTATCTCACTGGACAGCAGGGCATCGAGGGCCGTTGGAATCCGTTATTCTGTCTTTTTCCTAACGGTACGTTTCCACACAGCATATCACCACGCGAATTTCGGCTCGGGGGCGTGGTCAGAAAAATCATGTTTGGCTGTCAAGTAACAAGTTCAGTTGCAATGCAGCGCCCGGCAGTAGAAAACGGGTCAGTGCTTTAGATTACATACACAGTGGGTTATTTGCCCCATATATGTCATGTTCTACAGACACACCATATAATTCATATCAGCATGCTAACGTTGAGAGCGTGCCTATGTTCCCACAGCCCTATGTTCCCACATTTCTAAGAGCTTTTTCAAAATTAGGTCTTATGTTCCCACAGCTCTGTGTTCCCACATTTCTAATATTCATTACAAAATTAGGCCCTATGTTCCTACAGTTCCCACATTTCTACCCCTGCCTGGTAGTTAAGGGTTCACCATTCCGTAGCTGGCGATTTGAAGGAGCTAGCTAGCTTCCGAACTCTAACCCTAACCCTAGAACATAGGGCTGTGGGAACATCGGGACTAATTTTTTTAAATAAATCAGGGAACATAGGGCCTAATTTTCAAAATTGTCAGTGAAAAAAAAATCCTTAGAAATGTTGGAACATAGGGCTGACCCCCTAACGTTATATGTAATTTATTAGAAGTTAGCTAGCTACTATGTGTTCTAATGGATTATTTGGTTAAAGTGTTAGCAGCAAGTTAACAATAATGGTCGAGAACTTCAGTTAAGACCTACAATATTCTGTTGGCCCTCACAGCATTCATGTAGCATATAAACAACAAACCGAGTCGAAGTAAACATGTAAAAAGTGGTGTAGACACCTTTATTCACATAAAATATTTCCCAGTAACAGACTCCCGAGACTCCGCCATCTTGTTTCGATTTGTTTCATTATCCTGTCCCTGTGAACAACGTAGGCTTCCAAATCATACACACGGCGAACTGATTGGCTCTCGGGTGGTTCTCATTTGCAGAAAGTTAGTAGCCAAGGCAAATTCGCCCTCACCCCCCCCCCCCCAACCCCAATGAGAGCGGCGTGAATTTCGCCTGGAATGGAAACGTACCGTAAAATAACTGCCCATTAGCCATAAATCTGTCCGCCAGCTCCCTCCAGCAATTGCAAATTGTAAACAAAGATGGCAGACCAAACTCTGCTGACAGCAGTGTTTTCTCGCTTAGATTTTTCAAAAGTTACCGAGAAATAGACACTACTATCCGATAACGCCGTTATTGTAACCAGCAATAATGGTTGATGTGATTTGCGAGGCGTCTGTCAGCCAACTGTCTTACATCAGCATGTTAGCCTACGTCGTTGGAAAACCTCTCCGAGCACCTCTCCTTGGCCTGACGTGTACCTCCCAAATTTTGTAACTACCGTTGAAATGGCCGAAAGCCTACAGAGACCCCAGGGCTTTGATTGGTCCACTAACTACATAATTTCCGGAATCTCACATTTCCACTTTCATTCCCTCATATCACAATACCGCCATTTTTAAAAGCCAAGGAAAATTGAAGAACGTTTGAACGATGGACCAAATCGAAAAGCGCCTAATGGAAGAAGTCCGAAAATACAAGCACCATTATTCCCCTCCTTACTAAACTATAAGGACGCTCAAATGTTAGAATGCGTTAAAAAAAATAGAGAAGAATCCGTGACAAATTTGTCCGACAGAAGAAGGCAATTAAAGGCAGCAGTGGTGATGCAGGGGGCTGGAAAGTTTATTTTGGTGATGTCATTAAATTAAACTATTGTTTCTCACATGGACAAGTTATTTATAACTTTATAACATGCTACATATGTGCGTGCGTTCTGGTTTGTAGGTTTTTTCCCCCTTCAAAAGAAGAGGCAATCATACTGTTGTAAGTTCAGAGAAAAGCCTACCTGCACTAATCCCCTAGGGCATGGGTCGGCAACAGGCGGCCCGCGGGCAAATTGTGGCCCGCCAGTTAATTTTTTGAGCCCGTCAAATTATTCCGATCGTAGCAGTTTTTTTTTTAAAGAGACAGTTTTTATACTACAACATTAATTCATGAAATAATACCCCGCTAATGGTTAGATTAACATTTTACTTTTATTTTGAAACCGGAAACTGGGTTTCCTGTCATTGACTTTTCTGAAGTTTTTTATCGCTACATCTCACTACTGACAGATCGCCTGAGGAGAAACAGTGTGTTTTACAGTTATGGCTAGTAATCCTAAACGCCCGCGTCTATTCTCACTGGATGAGACAGTATTTATGTGCACCAACGATGACGAGCCACCACGTTTGGATGACTTCAAAAACGTATTAGAAATAGTAATATTATCTAGCATCCTCCTGTTTGTTCTGGCAAGGCAACCCTCTCGTAACGTCTTCGTATGGCTGTCACAGAGAAGTGTCGGTTGGTTTATAACTAGCATCTCTGAATTGACATCGCTAGATCAATGAAATTTAAATGGATCGTAAACCAATGACACTTTTATTGGGGGACTTTTGTAGGACGTTCAATAAAGCGAATTTTAACGTTACCTCACTCATAGAAATGACAAGTCACTTTGTTACTACAAAGCAAGCACCGGTGTCAGTCAGTGAGAGCTGTTTTTGTGCACCAATAATGACAACGTGGGTAATCGGCTGTGTTTTCTGTTTGTGGAAGTCAGAAAAAACGTCTTTTAAAATATGTATCGTCATCTCGTTTTGTAAGACTATTTTGCCAGCTAACCTGCTAACTAGCTACCTTGTCTGAGGTAATGTTAGTCGATAGCGTGCTATTGAGTGCACCAGCCTCATCACTCCTTAAATTGAAGAGACATAGCTAGATCATTGACATTGTACCCTTTGCAAACCACAACAACTTTGTTGCAGATGAGACACATGGGCTTTCCATTAGTGAAGCCGGGTAAGATGAAGGCAAAGTTTAATAGGCTCTGTTGTCGTTGTCAACTTTCCTCTTCAGACCTTTTGACAAAGACATTGTATGCTAATTTCTCTCTGCACGCTATTTTCCCAAACAATAAACATTGTAAGGAGGTGCGTCAACCAACTATTTCGAAAAGTAGTCTAAGATGGACTCTAAGTAGTAGCCTAGGTCTAATTAGGAGGCTCAATGTTGAAAAAACTTCGTCATTGCTATTATTCACAATAGGCAAGGCTATATTGACAGGGGGTTAAGACAGAGTTCGTTAAAATAATTAAATTATTCAAACAGACAACCAATGGGCTCATTCACATGGTTTATTATCATTAGTTATTTGTGGTAGACCTATCCATTCTCCATGTAGGCCTAGTTGTTGCGAGTGCACCTATCGCAGCGTCTTAATATGCAGTAACCCAGACTTTGGCCCGCCACCTAGTGGCGAGGAAAAATACTGGCCCGCGGCCCAAGTTACTTGCTGACCCCTGCCCTAGGGGGAGGTAACGTTGGGGTGAAGGTATAAGACACGGTGTTAGAGAGACAATGGGGGAGAAGAAGTTAGGCCAGTGGCTATGCTATGTTGGTGTGCAGTTGATAATAAACAAACGTTGAATCAAACCATCGTGTGGTCGTGAGGATATTACACATACACATTGACTTTTCTGAAAATTACACATGCAAGTACAGCTCAGAGATCCAGTCTGTTCGCTTTGGGGCCTCACAAAATCAAGCTACACTACACACTGCAGGCATGAAAATCCCTCACCTTTCGGCGAAATTCGCCGTTTTGAAGCCAAAATAGGTGACCTACGTGAATCGTGTAGATTCGATGAGAAATGTTTTTGGAGGGCGGGGGGGCGTGTAGGTATTCATATTCAGTGAACTGCGAACAGGTGCGCGTGCCAGAAGGGAGTGCGAGATTCAGTGAATTGCGAACAGGTGCGCGTGCCAGAAGGGAGCGCGAGTGCATGGAAATATTAACGCGAAGTTGCCTTGCATCACCAGTGCAGACCACCATCAGAAGCTGAAAGCACGCCTGCTGAAGAAGAGAAAGGGGCGAGGCTGAGACGTGGCAAAACAGCGAAAGCAAGACACTGGTGGTTCAGGCAAAGAAGAAAAAATTATCTGGTTCTGAGAGTATTACGAACTGTAATGTAAATTGTTATCCTTGCCAATAAAATGTATTAAAATTAGGGCTGTCAAAGTTAACGCGTTAATCTATGAGATTATTGTGGCCGAGATTAATGCGATAAAATATTTTAAGGCAGTTAACGCAACTTTGTTTACTTCCGATGTGCATTGTCACAGGACACGAAACCGCCGCGTGCCTGCAGTCAGGAATAGGAGAGACCGAGACGGTAGTTGAAGATGGAGAGAGCAAAGGGATTGTTGGGCGGAAAGTTTCTGTTTAAGAGTAAAAATGACGGAACAACCGACAAAACTAAAGTTGTATGTAGCATTTGTCAAGCTGAATTTAGCTATCACAGAAGCAGCTCGTCTTTAAGTCCATGCTTAATGCAAAGCACCCGACAGAAAGCAGTCCCAGGTTAGATGGTCGCCAACCCACACTCCACGACTTCACTAAAATAACTAGACCAGTCCGTGAAAAGGTTACCAACGCTTACGCAGTTTAGGTTGCCGGTGACTGTCGGCCCATCAACATAGTTGAGGACGGTGGGCTGTCTGAGGTGATTCGAATTGCTTCAGGGGACAATTCTTACGATTTACCGTCGCATACATTCCTTGTATGACGGCGAGAGAGCAGCTCTTCAGCTCCTCGAACAAGCTGCCAGCGTCGTCCTTACTGGTGACAACTGGACGTCAGTCAGAAATGACAATTACCTGGGTGTCACACATCATTTTATTGACAATGTATGGAAATTGAGATCTTTTGCATTGGAAGTAAAAAAAAAAAAAAAAACATTCGCGACACACAGCGGAGGACTGTGCAGAGGAATTCATCGACGTCTCAAACAGATGGGAGATAGTGGCAAACTGACCACTTTAGGCACTGATAGTGCCTGTATTATGTTGGCAGCTGCTAGGCTACTTCCATTTTAACATCTATCCTGCGCGGCACACAGTCTGTACCTGGCTGGGGCACTTTATAGGTATGAGTTATAGGCCTGAGCCTCTTTGAAAACACAGTTCTGCGTGTAGTTTTGTGTTAAAAAAAAAAATACAATTAAACAACAGTGTCTAAAATACACGCTGTCTGAAAGTGATTACTCGTTAATTTATAAGATTTAGTCTTAAGAAGTCAAACTAACTTTTAATCACGATTAATTTAGATTAATGCATTTCAAAATGTGAGATTAATTAGTTAATTTTTTGTATCTATTGACAGCCCTAATTAAAATCTGAATTACATAACATTGTATTGGCTGTCAATCATGATGGAAGAGTAGACAAGTTAATTTACAGCATGTCCACCATCTCTTGTGGGGGCTATGCATTAAGCCATTTGTGGTGCCCTTACCACATTGTGCCTCTTATACTGTATGTTAGACCCAGTGACATCAGTGCATAATACTAAGGAGGCTATAAGACTCATGGCTGAAGTTAAGTTTCTCCAGCTCTCCCCAGGTTGGCAAAAAAAGCATCTCTAAATGCATCAGATTGATGCTTTAAAATATGGAATATTAAAAATTTTCTTACGGGGGAGCACGCCCCCGGACCCCCCCTAGAGGGGTAATATCCTTCTCACCTTTTTCACCCCTGACCCGTTTTCATGCCTGACACTGGTGTCCTTTACCTAGGAGGGGACAAAGAGGTCATGCCCTTCTGCTCAGTGTCACCCTCCAAACAAAAGGGTCCTCCGGCTATATGGGAACACATGGCTCCAGTGCTGGATTATGTGCAAACTACTGACCCTTTAGTGTCTGATCTTCACTTTCTCCGTGATGGGCCATGCACGCAATACAAACAGAAAAGAAATCTCTACCTTTTCAGCACTGAGCTTTCAAGAAGAGGCCTGAAAGGAGGTACATGGAACTTTTTTGAAGCCAGTCATGGCAAGGGGGCTCCTGATGGAGTGGGAGGAGCCTTGAAAAGAACGGCGGACAAGTTGGTCAACACCGGCCGTGACATCCCTGATGCACATGAGTTATTCAAGGCCCTCTCAGACACACCTACAAGCATCAAGTTGTTTTATATTCCTGCGGAAGCTGTGGAAAATGCAGTGCAGCAGATGCAAACTCAGATTCCCCCGGTGCCATCTATTATGAAGTGTCACCAAGTGGTGACATTCATTCCAGGCGAGGTCCTCTATCGAGAGGTGAGCTGCATGTGCTCCACCAAAAAGCAGCTGAACTGTCAATGCTTCAATACCCTGAACTTCAGCTTTCACAAGCCTGCCCCAAAAGCCCCAATTGTGCCAGTGGAGAGAGAAGGCATTGATTGGGAGAGTGGAAATGTCATCGGGAAGTGGTGTGTGATCATATATGACAGTGACCTGTATCCAGGCATCATCTTGAACACATATAAAACACATGCACAGGTGAAATGCTTGCACAAAGGCACAAGACATTATTCTGGCCTATCAATGATGACATCCTCTGGTACCTGTTTGATGTGCCGGAAAAAATGTAACCACCGCAGCCTGTGACATCCCGTCACGTTAAAATCCAGAAGGATGTATGGAAGCAGCTTACCGCAACACTGCCGTGATCCAATATTACAGGCTGCCACGTAACGAGATACTTGTGCTCAAATACATTTTGTGATAATTTAATTGATATGCGAGAAATACTGTTTGCTGAATGGCTGATAGATCGGACCAAATTTTTTTAATAGGAACACATTTTAAATGTACCCAAATGTTTCAAGTATTCAATAAGTTAAGATGGTATGTTTCTCTTTGAATTACTTCTAATGACATCACTTGAGAAAAGTGCCTTGATGAGTTCTGAGTGATGTCCAAAATGTATGCAATTATGGCAGGTGAGGCAGATGAGGCTCACACACTTCGCAAATCCTATCAGACGTATTTTTCAGTTACAATAAAGGGTCTTTTACATTGTACAGTGTCTATTTCTCGGTAACTTTTAAAAAATCTAAGCAAAAAAAAGTCAAACAAACAACTTCTGGGTACAAATACGACCATCTACGGAGTTTTGGTCGCCATCTTTTTTTTTGTTGAGCTTTCCGCTTTCTAGACGTGAGCATATACGGGATCTGATTGGCTAGCGCCTGTGCTGTCAGTTATGCATGAAAGGCAATTTGATTGGCTGAGGCATGCATTGCCTCTCGAAAAGTTGAACATTCTTCAACTCTTCCCGCAAGCAAAGCATGAAACGCAACGCACGGGAACCCAACGGAGCCATAATTCAGTTCGGCAAAGGATGACGTCACCCCATTCAAAGTGATTGGAGATCCGTCAACCCTGACGGATCAACGCATTCCAACGGAAGCGTGTGAATGCTCTGTTACAGAGATAATGTCATTCGATGCCCAGTCCATACCAAACGAGCTGCAGCAGCAGATCCAGAACAATTGTATTGCAGAACTTACGGTGCAAACCCATGATACCGTAATGAGCGATGCGATATTCTAAATCCCATGCATTTCAACAGGAGCCTATCCATTGTGACGTAGACCACCGCTTTGGGCGACGCGACCGGAAAAAGTTGAGAAACAGAGGAAAATGGAGGATTTTGTGTTGGAGACAACCTTGGGTTCAGGCACAGAGTTGATCAGCTCACAAACCTTGAAAACAGAGTTGCTTTTCCCCTGTGTGGACAGGATGGTTAATGAGCTTGAACTACGATTGTTTTGTGTGAATGCAGGTATCCAGCCCTAAATCTGACAACTTCTTGAGGGAATCACACTTGGATGAGCTTGCCAAGCACTACAGCATTGATCTGAAAACAGAGGAGGTTCTGGTGGCGAGAAACTTCCTTCCCGCAAAACAGAGGCTGGATGTTCACCCCCAAGATATGTTAGCTGTGCACAACCTCCTAGATTCAGACATGTTTCCCTCTCTGAAGGCAATCATTCAAGTTGCCTTAACAGTGCCTATGAGCAGCTGCTCTTGTGAAAGTTGTTCTTAACTGGTCTGGCCTTGGGACCCACAATTTCCTATGGTCATTAGGTAGAGACCCACTTTTTTTACATTGAAGAGAACTTATTTTATTTCTTAAAAATATTACTGCACATATGATATTACATTGGCATTTGTATTAAAATATTCAATCATTGGCAAAATACTCATCCATTTAGATTTGACATACGTATGAACTGGATGTGAACACTGCAACTAATATGTTTATGCTGAGCTGTTTGACAGTAAAGATCTGGCTGGCCCACGTTGCCTACATCAACAAGATAGGCAACGTGGGCCAGCCAGATCTTACTGTCAAACAGCTCAGCATAAGTGAGTTAGTCTCGTAGAGGAAAGCTGCTATTTCTTCTTTCAATTCGTAAAACTGAGTCAAAATGTTTCCTCTAGACAGCCAGCGAACTTCCGAGTGATATAACAACTGCAAGTGCTCTGCAACCAACATTCTATTTCTATGACTACAACATGCATGAGCCTGATATCAAAATAAAGGTTTTGAGGTCAACTAGTAGCCTAGTCTCTGTGGATACGCGGTTGCAAACGATTTTTTTTTTGGACACCATCCCTCCGCGACCCACTCAGGACACCTCCGCGACCCAGTTTTGGGTCGGGACCCACCAGTTAAGAAACACTGCTTTAGTGCACTCCTGGCTGTGTAAAATAATGGGGCAGAAAAGCAGAAGGCATTCTTTGATGCTTCCACCCACTAAGTAGTCATTAACCTGTGATTCCATACCACCCAGTCCCTGTCAATGTCCCTATGACCAGGGATGGATTAATGAACGGGCCTACCGGGCCAAGGGGCCCATGAGCTCAGGGGGCCCCTAGGCCAGAGCCTCTGCGTGAAGTCGCTGTTATGTATCTCTTATTTGTGGTTGAAAAAGGTGTATTTTATTCATTTGCTAATGGCTTTAATTGAGTGTACCTGTGCTGTGTTAGAAAAAAGCTAGATTAATGCGACAGTGATCAAGCCTAACTTTTTGGGACTGCTCAGGATACCTTATGCTATATATCCCCTCAAAATGGCAAACCTGTCTCTGTCATGGTTTTCATCATTTTTAGGGGGAATCGTCAGTAGCAATCTATAACCAAATTATACTGTATGCTTATCTTACATACACTATAGAAACTATTAAAAAACGATTCAATTAAATTAATAATTTCTTATTTTCTTTGTTATTTTTGTCATATACAGATATGCAATGATGATTGCTGGGTAATATGTATCTTGTCCAATGTCAAGTCTATTTGATCATGTGATGAGACGATACGATATGGCTAGTTTAGGCGCAGAATCTGAAAGTCAAGACCTACAAGCAGGCACAGTAGGCTACACCTGCCGGACGACGCCTTTCAAACATAAAAGTGGTGATGCATGATTTGATGTTTCAGTGGACAGGATAGCCAGCCCATTCAGCCTCTCCTGCCCCATGCTGCCCCTCAGGTAGGTCTTAATCCGTTTCAAGTTGGAAAAGAATCACTCGGCTGTTGCCCTGTCACATGTAATGTCAGAAACAATAGCAGGGCAGTGCACACCTCACCGAAGGTGGATGTTACAGAGTAAACTTTGACCTGTTTACTTTCCCAATACAATAGCCAAAGTATCTAATTCGACCGTAAAATCCAACACATTGGGTTGTGTTTGTGCGTGCGTTTTTTGCGGGCGGCCTTCAAAATATCCAGGCCCAGGGGCCCGTGGTTTTCTTAATCCGTCCATGCCTATGACCTCACTACCTCAGAACGGGAATGGAATGCACTGAACATTCATGTTTTCTCAAGGGTATGACTGTGGCCAAGGAAACATAATTAAAGCAAAGCAAATGATTACAAGTGATCTGGAGGCATTTGTGAGCAGAATAGACCATGAATCACACTTTATAGCAGAGGCATGGTTAATGAATTGAGAGTATTGCACCTTCAGGTACATGGTTGATCAGTGGTACTCTTAATTGTCTGAAATCTCCTGTGCATTGGATTCGATTTTGAAATAATTTGGATGTATTTTTTTTATCTGCCTATTCTGAAACTCAAAAACAGACATAAAAAAGACAGAGAAAATATGATAAAACCTTCCTTCAGTATGGATTTACTAGCATACCTGAAAACAACGAGGAGAAGCTTAAATGTCTGCTGTGTGGTAAACGTCCTGTCTACCGAGAGCATGAAACCCAACAAGCTCAAACGACATTTTGAGACAACACATAAAGAATATGTAGGAAAACCAAAATCTTTCTTTGAAAAGAAACATGCCGAGCTGAATAGGCAGCGAGTGTACTTCAGAAAAGCAATGACTGTCAATGAGCGAGCCTTAAAAGCATTTTTTGAGGTGAGCTATCTCATTGCAAAGGCCATGAAGCCACATACCATTGGTGAGACTTTAATATTGCCAGCTGCCATTGAAATGGTAAAAACGATGTGGGGAGGGTGAAGCACAAAAATTGAAGACAATACCACTGTCTGATAACACAGTGAAAAGAAGGATAGATGCTATCGCTAACGACCAAGAGAGCACGCTAACAGAACAACTTCGAAATCAGGGACGTGCGGTCATATGAGGCAGAGCCTCCTGTCATCTTGAAAAGTAAAAAAAAAATTATAAAATAAAATAAATATTCATATTTCTCTACTAATCTGTGGTATAGGTGTAATTTCTGCATGATTCCAATCATTTCGAGCATTTTTATAAGCAAAATCGCTGAATTTGCGCATGTCCTATTCAAATAGACGGGAGCAAACAAGGGACGTGCGGTCAGGTGAGGCACCATGTATTGTCTATGGGAGATAGTGAGGCAGTGCCTCACCTAGGATTGCGCAATCGCTCCAAACTGGGTTTTGCGCATGCGTAGAACCTTTGAGCTGAGCTCAAAACGCAAAATCATGTAGGTGAGGCACACAGTACCTCTGCCTCAATGAAGGGGGCGTGTGAGAACGCACCTGTCGGGGTTATGCTGGGGAACGTTGCTCTTCTTCTTCTACACTTCTACTTGACTGCGAAAATGGAAGATTTTATTGCTAAGCTGAAGCAGTTCTCAAAACTGGACTTTCAGTCCAAACGTGAAATGATCAATGATGGGAGACCAATGCCTGAGCTCAAAGGTTTGCTTCAAATGATGGGACAGAAGATAATTCGCTCTTTCCCTGTCATCTCTTCTCAACGTGTGACAATGTCTGGACTGTGAATGAGACCGAAGAAGTTTGCCTGTCAGCGGTAGGTCCACTATGCAAAATGACCATCACAATTTGGAAACTTTTAGATAGGTAGATGCAGTGAATGTCGACAACCTCGACATGTAACGTGTATTTTCTATGATTAGTATGTATTGTGTTGGTTGTAAAGCAGTTTTGTCAATGGGCAGAAAGTTGATGGTATTTTTCATATGACTACGAGGTTCATTATACACACTGTGATTAGCTATAGTTCGCTGGGACTTTCCCATTCCTCACGTTCCGTTAGCTAGCTAACCGTGCTGCCATACTGAACCTGATGCCAACTGTTGTTTGTGTATGATACAGGTATTTTGCTCCAATAGCGAAATATGTGTGTTATATGTGTGTAATACAATATGTGCATGGTTGTTCGAATTGTTTGTGCACTGGTTTTACTTTTATTTGATAATGTGTTGTATAAAATGAGACAAAAGAAGTTTGCCTGTCAACAATGCTGCCTATGCCAACTGTTGTTTGTGTATGATACAGAAATTAAAGAACAAAGCAATCGCAGTGTTCGTCAGTCCCCTGTTTGACCACCGTCACAACCGTCTCCGGTTGCGAGTTTAGTCGTATGACTATGTAAAAGTTCGGTTAACAAGTCAGTTGAGTATTGAGCCGTATAACTTATCACAATTAACAAACAAAACAAAAAAAAACTTTTGTTTAAAAGTCCTGGTATTAGACAATAACTTGTATGTATACATGTGTATGTTTTAAACAACTTACAGACCGGAATGACGTAATCACTTCCGGTTTCAGTGCCTCACCAGCCACGAACCTCACCGCACGTCACTGTTCGAAATCCATCTGCCTATGCTCTACAAATGGATGTCAGCACAGAAGGAAAAAATGGCCATGCTTTGACATTTGTTCGTTACATGCAGGAGAAAGCTATTCACGAGGATATTTTGTATTGTCTCCCTCTTCCTGAACATGAGACTGCCAAGGCAATGTACGATGTCCTCCACAGCTATAAGGAGAAAAACAACATTCCATGGGAGTGTATGGTAGGATTTTGCACAGACGGGGCTCCGTCTATGGCGGGACGGCGAGCAGGCCTACGGACGTTAATCGTGGAACTGGACCCCTCTGTAGTATTAGTGGGGCAGATAACTGTAACAATCGTTCAAAAGTGGATACAAGCACCAAATTTGGTATATTTATCCCTCTGGGTCATTAATTAAATAAAAAACATTAGCCACTTAAATTTAGAAAATGGCCGCCATTTTCCATGATGGCCGTCAATTTAGTTGCTTGACAGACATATTCTGCCACAGAATTGTACCCATGGGACATATTTTTTAAAATATTTTTTACCATTAAATCCTCTATTATTTGCCTTGGGAACATCAATAATGTAAAAAATCTTAATGATTGAGGGTCTTTTGGTGCCATCTCTAGTAAATAACATGGAAAAAGACAGCGACACTTGGGTTTGCAATATCCTTTGTGTCAAGTGAAAACAGATCATGGCTCTCCTGAGCAAAAGGATTTCCCAGATCCTCAAGGACACTGGTCAGCTTATTGACTCTCAAGGAATGATATCTGAACATGTTCTGTATGTTCTGGCGTGCTTTGCACCCTCCCTGACACTGGATGATGCTTCATTTTGAAGATCCAAGCGGCTGACCTCAGGTCCAGCTACCATTCACCCCCTCAGTGCTGATGGAACTTCACTGATACCTGTGGCTCCCCCAACTTGCCTTTGATGACAGCATTGGCCTGTTCATGGGCTTGGTAGCAATTGCTGAGAAGTCTCGGGCTGATTTGTGCCTAACACATTTTCCACTCAAGCTCCTGTGCCATCTCAGGGTGCCTATGTTTTAGAGTCATCATGTCTCTGAGGTGGATAGGAAGCGATTGTGCATAATTGACATTGTTGTTGGCAAAAAAATATGGTATTAGCTCTGCCAAAGACTGACAATACAGGCTGAAGTTGGCTTCCCTGAATGATCGGATCAGCAGGAGAACCACAAGTTCCATTGACAACATCAAATGCCAGAATTAAAATTGGGGACTTTGTCGTTTTCGATTCTCACACCAAGCTTCAAGTCAAGCATGTCTTCATTTTGAGTGATTTCATTGGAGTGGTTATGGTACATTGTATGTATAGGCTGCATGCTGTAATTTGGTGCATTTGCCGTGTTCTAGTGATGCTTGAGGCTGTCAGAAATGATTCAGCTGTACCAGAAGATGCAATCCCTGCCTCCACCAGAGCCCCTGTCCAACCACTGTCCTGAAGTAGAGTTCAGGTTGATTTCAGTGCTGCCATCTCTTGTGTGCAGACCCCCAAACATGATGACAAAAATTGTCTTCACCATACTTCTCAGGCCAGTGCCACTGCACATGTTTGGCTACTGCATAGATTGGTTGGTCAGCAGCAAGAACAAGTACCTGGCCTGGGTTTTAGGAATGCTACAATGTCCTTGATTTTGTCCATCACATGTTTGACTGTAGCAACGGAGTGGGCCTGATCACAAAGCAGAGGTAACAGTGATGTGATGCTGACCTCAAAAGCAACGCTTCTTTTTCTTTGAAGCATGGTGTGCAGACCAAGTCACACTTACAGGCCCCTCAGTCACAGTGATCTTCTCCAGCCACTCATACTCCAGAGCAATCTGTGATCTCAGTACACTGGCACCTGGCAAATCTGTTAAAGTACTTGGCGGAGGAGATGGATTTTTCTTTTTGAAGAAGGCAGGATTGATGTTTGTGAAGGTGTCGGGCAGTTCTGGGACTCTCTTTACTTTGTATTTTACCAAAACTCAGTTGTTTGCATTTTTCACCTTGGTCATCTGATGTTGAAAGCTGAAAGACCGAGATGCTGGTGCTGTCATGGCAAAAGGTGTCCGGGCGCCAAAACGGGTACGGGCGACGTCATAATGGCTTTCGAACGACTCTTGAGTGATAGTTGCTATACCAACGCTAGCATTACGTAACCCGGATGCCTTTTGGCTATCAGTCAGAGAGTCTCAAGAGTCGTTCGAAAGCCATCAGCCACTTTTTAGTCGCCTAATATTGTCGCACAACGGAGAAATTGCTAATCGCTAATGAGATGCTAGCGGCTAAACCTACTTGCTTACTTACAGGAGACCGGCAGCCAATATTAAGCGACTAAAAAGTAGCTGATGGCTTTCAAACAACTTTTCAGACTATCTGACTGATAGCAAAAAGTGTCCGGGTTATGTAGTGTCCGTTTAGGCACAATATTAAGCGACTAAAAAGTAGCTGATGGCTTCTGAACGACTCTTGAGGCTCTCAGATTGTATCCGGACACTACGTGACTGACTGTATCAGTCAGAGTCTCAAGAGTCGTTCGAAAGCCATCAGCTACTTTTTAGGCGCTTAATATTGTGCCTTAACTATGAAGTATTCCGTTTTAGCTACACCTGCCTGCCGGTATCCTGTAAGTAAGCAGATTGCAACAGGTTTCGCCGCTAGCATCTCGTTAGCGATAAGCAATTCCTCCTATCAGCTCTATAGTTAAAGGTGGTGCAAACAATTCCCTGTTTTGTGTAAATGTAATCGTGGGTGCCGTCAGATATGTCCTAATAATCACAACACATTAAGGACTTCTTAATGCCACACAACGGAGGAATTGCTAATGCTAACCCAGATAGCAGGGAGAGGTTGGCCCAATGTTGGCATTCGTCACATGCCAACAATGGGCCAACGTAATTTTGGCCGTCGGGGACACATTGGGCCAACGTTGGCTAATAGGAGTGAGAGTGGGTTTTGGTTGGCTTATAACCAATTGCCAACTTTAGCTTAGTTTTTGTTAACCAAAGCTATTTGGGTTTCTATGATCTTACAGAAGTCCACCCGATGTCTATTCAATGTCATAATTCAATAATTCAAGTCCATCCTATGTCTATTCGATGTCACAGATAAGGTATTACAATGTCCATCATCCAAAGACGATCATACTTAATTTAATTCTCATCGAAGGAAAATGACAATTGAGCCGAAGTTAGGCTACTTAGGAGGGGCGTCCTGGACATCTTGCCACCAATTTATTGCATCCAAATACACTTAACCAACCTAGGCACGGCCCGTAGGAATTGAAACAGACAGCAGTTACCTACAAGTAACAATAATTTATTGAAGACTACAAAAAACAAACAAACATAAATAAATAATATATTATTCTTGGCTAGTCTGCATCAGAGCCGTCTTCCACTGCTGCATGCTGTCGCTGGGACACCGCACCGGATCATCACCTGGAATAAAAGATGATCATTAGACCTAAGATTGGCAGACATTCGCTGCAGGTAATGTTTGGCGATATAGGGATAGAATCTGGAATATTCATTTCAGTGGCTTGCATGATTTGTGTTCTCTCATGTCCAAGATCAGCTTCATTTCATATTTCACTTAAAAGTATGCCGTCTCACCATATGTCTTCAGGACCTTCACAAAGAATTCCCCCCAAGTCTCATCTGGCTGCTCCATGGTTTAAAACTGCCGCCTTTGCCTTTTCTCCTCTTTCGTTATGGCGGGCCAAAATGCCAACTGTTTGGTTCCACACTTAACCAGAAAGTTGGGATCACCTCCACTCCATTAGTTTCTTTAAATAAAACGATTGTGTAGATCTAAAAAAGTTTTTTAAAAGCGGGGAACATTAAGAACTATAAAATTTGATTGGATTATTGATTTAAAACAAGATCAAATGTAATTTGAATGAGGGATATGATTTTTATAAATTGATTAAGAGGGTATAAAACATTTTGTTTTTAATTATGGAATTGCCACCATCTTGCAATCTGTCACTTTCTGGCATTACAAATGTTCTCTGGACATTTCTTTTACAACGACGTTCCCAGTTGAAGGGAGTTCATTTGGGCAGTGTGAAAAAATGGCTGCTGTTGTAAATATTGTCTGACAACAAAGGAGGTACCACCCCACAGTTCTTTGTATTCCTCTGATTTTCAAAATGTTGTTGGCACACAATATTATATTGTCACCTTATTGAACAGAAAGTGTGAACGTCACAGGTGTAGTGAAACAGTGAGGCAGTGGGACTGGATGAAAGGGAACTCAGCATTGATGTCGGTTAGTGAGACGATGCGTATGGAATGTAATGCCTGGATGACCCGACAGATGATAATAGGTACAATGCCCTCCAAGAAATCATGCATCAAGTCAGGTGGAAACGCTCTCGTAACATCAAAGTAGTCAAGCTGACTAAATGGACATTCACTGACCACACCATATGTCTGTTTAGAAACCTCACTACTCTCCTTGAGTGCTTCCAGATGGTACTTGTGCACCTGAGAGGATCGTATCATAAGTTTGTCTTCATTCACATGTGACTTCAAGCAATTATAGGTGACCATGCAAAATCTGCACACACGTCCACTGCTAAAACAGCAGGTGAATCCTGCCAAGCTATGCGCTGATAAATTGTCTGCCGACACAGTGGCTAGAGCACACTTTAAATGTCTACGTTACTGATTCACGGTGATCCAGAGCCCAGTGTATAGTCGATAAGGGGTTTAAAAATATCTTGATACGAATACTTTTGGAGCAATTTGTGCTTCACCAGTATGCAGAGGTGAAGATTGCCAATCGTAAAATAAAATGCTGTAAGCTTGTGAATTGATTTTTGGGAGCCTAAAGGGTTTACAACTTCAAATTCATCAGTGTAGAGATGCAATCTCACAATACTAGTCACCATAAAAAGGACTTCCTTTGAAAATATCCAATCTGTTGAAGTCATTTAAAAGAAAAGTACTCTGGGCTCTCTCAACAGTCCTTTAGAATTACTCAAAAATATCCTGTTTCTCCAAATGGGTCTTTAGAACATCAACCCATTGGGATATACTGAAAGTATCTTCACCACCCTTGTCGTATATACCTAGAACCTTTGAACAGGCTCTACTAGATGAAGATGCTGTTTGCTATATAGTCCAGGCAAACTAACCCCTTTTGGAGCCAAAAGTAGAATAAATTGTAAAAGAATTTTTTGAAGCTTAGATTATTTCTCTGAGGTGTCCAGAACAACATACTAAAAGTCCTAAGAAAATCCTAGTTGAGGAAATATGTTAAATTCTCAATCAATCCGAGATGTTGTGCCAATAAGGCCAGGCAACATTACACCCCAATGGGGCTATTTTTTTCCTTTTACTCCTATCAAAATGAAACTTTGCACAATGAAACGACCCCATGAAAAGTAAAATATTTTGTATTACAAGTTTCTTTGAAAATTAATTTTAATATGCAAATGAGCTATACACTAATCGAATATGCCCAAAATACACCCAAATAGGCTTAATTTTTCCTTTACTCAGGATTTTGTCGATTTTCTGTGTGACCAGCAAAAAATGTGCCTCCTTGTGTATGTAACGGACGGACATCTTTGGAAAAACTTAATGAACCTAACATAAGCATGCAGGGGGAAAACAAGACTATTATGCAGATGAGTGACCATATTGATGGATTCAGGGGGAAACTCGCATTCTGGAGAGAAAGCCTTTCAAAGGCAAACTTCACCCCTTTCCCCCAGCTGAGCAACTTTCTTACAGACAACCGCATCGATGACCAGTGCCCCACAAAGGTGATGGGCGACCACCTGAAACGCCTAGAAGAGCACTTTACCACTTACTTTCCAGACTTGGATATGTCAAAGTTTGACCGGGTGAGGGAGCCATTCCACTGTGATGCAGGCTCAGTGGACCTGCCTGCCACCGCTGTTGAACAGCTGATTGAACTCTCATGTGATAGAACGCAAAAGGGACTGTATTCGTGAGTGGCGGTGGAGGAATTCTGGTTTGGCGCAAGAGAAAAGTACCCAGAGATCTCACAGTGTGCTTTAAGGCTATTGGTTCCTTTTGGAAGCACATATTTGTGTGAAGCCGGATTTAGTGCTCTTGTGTGCATTAAATCAAAGTACCCTTCGCAACTGGATGTAACGGCAGAGATGAGATGCGCTCTGTCTACTATACCTCAGAGGTGTAAAAAGTACTGAAATATTGTACTCAAGTAAAAGTACCTTTACTTTGATGAAATTTTACTTGAGTATATTTTTAGATGGGTACTTTTACTTAAGTAAAAGTAAAAAGTAGTTCATTTAAAAATGTACTTTAAGTAAAAGTTACTTAGTTACTTCCAACAACTTGATAGGGGGGCGCTCCTATACAGTGCATAAATCCAATCCAAAAACAGTTTAAAAAAAAAAGGAGAATCTTGAGAATATGTGCAATGACATTAAACATGTCAACACAACATTTAAGAACTTTTGGCATTTAAGAACTATGTGAACCACATGACAGCTAAAATAAAAAGTTAAAATGCCGCTGCCCCACTGTATATTTAAACTTTGCTCCACCTTTAGAGCACTAATCTACAAACTTCTTGTTGAGTTTGAGCAGCAGCTGATTCTCAAGGTGAGTAGAGCTCATCCGGGCTCGCTTTGCAGTTAACAGCAACCCAGCACAGCTGAAGAGTCGCTCGCAGGCGGCCGAGGCAGGTAGGCCAGTATTTAGTTTCAGGGACAGTTTTTTTTATTTTGAAAGGAGTTCAGCAGATCCATATTGCCTGACACAGGCTAGGTACCCTTCTAACTAGGGCTGAACGATTTGGGAAAATAATCTAATTGCGATTTTTTTACCAAAATATTGCGATTGAGATTTAATATGCGATTTTTTTTTGTATCCTCTTTTTCCCCCCAACAAAACGTAATGAATGATTTAAATATGACCAACACAATATTAGATACATTTAGTGTAAAATATTCTTTCCCACATTTTACATTTTTATTTAACTGCTCATTACAGAAACAAGAACAAAAAATCGGTGGCTTTGCCACTGTGCATTTAAGTAATTAAAAAAAAGTAATTTTAAGTGTAAACACTAGGCATGCACTTTTTAAACACTGTGTGCAAAATGTACCATCTTAAAAAACATTTTTTAGACCACGTTTTTTAATCGCGAACGTTGCGGTTAGAAAATCGCGTTCTATCATATCGCGATTAAATCGCAAATGCAATTAATCGTTCAGCCCTACTTCTAACTCCCCTGTACCTTCTGGACTTCATGGAGGAAAATAAATCGTCTTCATCTGATGAATCAACTTGCTCCACCCCAGCCTCTACCATCCGGTCAAGGTGTTGTCTGACAAAGACTAGACCTGTTCAATGACAAACAACATTTCTGACAATTAAGTATTGAGCTGCCATCAAGAGTGCATCATAACACAGAAATAGCTATAAATAGCTACTTGAGATGACAGACGTACAGAATTATAGCATTTATAACATTGTATTGGCTGAAAACAAATGGCGAGAATTACAGTAAACAATTGGTTGCAGTATGATATCAAACAATGAAATCATACCTGCTTCTATGATATCAGTCCTCTCAGTCCAGCCAGTTTTGAACATTGGTAGAAGGATTGCTGCTGCGATCACCTCTGGGTTTTCCATCCTCTCCAAAGCACTTTTGGACACCATGCCGAATCGCTCTGATGAGTGGCAGGCACATGTTGGAGGAAGGCTCCTGCCTGCTGAGTTTTGCTTGTAACTCAAATATTACTGGGAGAGGCCACCCCAAGTGTGTGTTGGTCTCTGTTTAAGGCCTTTACCAAAGGTTTCATCACAGAGCAGTACTCGGTCAGGAAAGCAATTTCCGCTGGACACAACCTGTACAACACAAGTCAAATACATGAAACTGTTGATACATTTCTTACAGGGAAGGTTTGAAATGTGTAGATGTGTAATGCTGAGTAGAAGTGCATTCTAATGATTGCATGTATATGGATATATATATAGAATATTATATATTATCAAAGAAACTTGTAATACAAAAAATGTTACTTTTCATGAGTAGTTTCATTGTGTAAAGATTCATTTTGATAGGAGTAAAGGAAAAAAATAGCACCATTGGGGTGTAATGTTGCCTGGCCTTATTGGCACACATCTCGGATTGATGAGAATTTAACATATTTCCTCAACTAGGATTTCTTAGGACTTTTTGTATGTTGTTCTGGACACCTCAGAGAAATGATCTAAGCGGCAAAAAATTATTTTACAATTTGTCTGTCGAAAAACGCTACTTTGCCTGGACTATAACTAACGTTGATAAACCCAGGTTTACCACAGTTAAAACACAGCTACTTACATTTGAGGATAAACTTGCAGTGGCGATTTTAGCCTGAAATCATGTCACCGTCACAAAACTAGGGGTAGCTGATTATTATAACAGTAGGCGTATATAGACCAGTCAGATATACTATGGGCTGCATTTTGAGTGCCAGCAGGGAGCAGAAATCTTTTTTCAAATACATTTCACATGCTTAAGCGCTCAGCACGACACAAAGATGTTGCCTATAATAATAATAATAAAATATTGCATTATATTTTTAACGCACTCTTCATTCCAAAGAATCTCAGAGTGCCAACATAGTAGGCACTATAATACAGCATTAAAGTAAAATAATTGCAACAAAGTAAAAAGATTAGACAGACAAATAACTTGCATAATTTATTAAACAAAACTTTGTAAAAAAAGACGATGTACTTCAGCTCCAAAAAAAAAAAAGTTTTGACTCACCAATGCCGATCACTTAAAAAGGAAGTTGGCGCGGCGGTTCTTTGCTTGAGCAAACCTCTCGATCACTTTGCTGTTAAAATCTAGCAGTCCATGAACGAACGGGTTCTCAATAGAAAGCATGCAGTCTCTTCTGTCCCATCGTGTTCCTTGTGAACGTCTTAATTCTTTTCAATGTTGAAAAGTTCCTCTCAGACTCCGCAGACGTCATGGGGGTTGTGATGATGATGCTGAGCAGAGTGCAGGTTTCAGACAAGGCCTCTTGTAGGTTGTTTTGCCGAATGGCCTGGAACAGTAACAGTGCTGATTTTCTTGTGTGCAGCTCAGTGTGTCCGTATAAAAGAGCCAGCTCAGTTTGCAGCTTCCCCTCGTTCATAAGAGCTGTGGGCCAGAGCTTGATAGCACAGGCGAGTTAGGCCTCCGGGAATGACATCACAAACTTTGGGAACAGTGTGCAGTCCACCAGTTGTGCGGCAATAAGATGGTCACTTTTGGAGAACCGGTCCTCCACTTGCGCAATCATGGTATCACAGGCCTCCTTCATCACGGCAGGCGTATTTGTTTTCCTGCGCTTTGCTGTGCCCGGCTCCTCACTGGCTTGGTCACCAATCTCATCTGCTCTCTCTCTGATTTCTTTCACGTGCACTTTGAAATTCTCCACTGCACGATTCACCCCAGATGCATTGATCTCTCTTTTCTGTAGTATGCCATACAAAACATCCACTTCTGGCATAACTTTGGCAAAGAACTCCAGCAGTTGGAGAAACGTGCGGTCCCGCAGGTGCATCGAGAGGCCGAATGCCTCGCTGATGGACACCTTGTCCCCATCCTGGTTGAGTGCGAATGTTATCCAGACACTCCAGTATATCTTCCAGAGTTTCCCATACCACATTCACGGTCCTGCTTTTAAAATTCCATCGGGTGCCGGGTGGCCGCGGGATCCGCTTGTCTGATGCCAGAGCAGCCGTTCTTTTCGGTGAGGTGGGGAAGAAGGTGGCAAAACCAGCCAGATCAGCAAAGAACACCTTCAGCTCACTGATCATGGATGCACATACTTGCTGCAGACTTAGGTTTAGCTGGTGTGCGTAGCAATGCACAAATATTGCGTCTGGGTATGTTTCCTTCATAAGTACTTGCACGCCGCCTACACTGCCTTGCATAACCGCTGCACCGTCATAGGTTTGGGCTATGAGTTTGTCAGTCAGTGCCAGTGGCTCAAGGGCATGTTTGATAGCAGTAGAAAGGCCAATGGTAGTTTTATCCTTCACTTCAATGAACTCAAGAAACCACTCTGTGACGCTGTTGTCTACCATGTATCTCAAGACTATGATCATTTGGGATTTGCATGAGGCATCAGTGGTCTCATCCGCCTGCACAGCTACAAACTGGGTGTCCCGCAATTGCTTGGCCACCTCACACCTGTAGACCTCATACATGTAATCCAGGAGTTTGTTCTGAATGGTGCTTGATGTCCCCTTGAACGTAGGCTCCGAATTGTAGTGCCGTCTCAGCCTGGTGTCGCCCTCGCACATCGTTTCAAAAATGCACCTCAAAATGCCTGGGTTTACTGAGTCGGCTGACTCGTCGTGACCACGCAGACCCAGTTCGCACTTCCCACAGAGCTTTAGGCACGATATCAGCCTCCCCAGTACATATCGATTCTCCTCCGCCTGCTTGTTGTGCTCTAAAATGTTCCGCTGATAAGCACTATTTAGCTGTGCCATGATGTTGACCTTTCCCAATAGTCCCAATTTCATGGCGCAATTGATATGACTTTTACTACTCTCATGTTTCACCTTTCGTTCTGCCAGATGCTTCAGGTCTTTATATCCATCAGTTGTCCAAACTGAGTCTGCATTAGTTGTATTTCCAAAAAGAAGGCATGGAGAACAGAACAGTGCTCTTTTTGTTGTGCTCGCAGTTAGCCATGTCTTTCTTTTAAACCACTCCATCTTGAAAGTTCGATTGGCTTTCTCACCAGGCTGCTGCAGGGTCAAGTCGTCTGGTCTGTGGGGCCCAAACGTTTTATTTCCAATTTTTCTTCCAGGGGCAATGTGCTAAATTGCACCCTCAACAAATAATCTACGTTATTCATATTACTTAAAAAACTCTTCCAAAGTTGTCAATCTAGCGATTGCTAACTAACCCGTAACTGGCATTGATCTGACTGTATGTTTTTTTTTCTTAGTCACGGGGTAGAGATCTCGCGGTTTTCGCATTATTCCAGTCTAGTTGCTAGGCAGATTACGTGGGGCCCATTTGAAAGTGCCCCACCGCTCAATGTTAACTTTGGCCTGTGTGGTTCACGCTGATTGGTGTTTCCATGGTAACGGTGGGGCAGCGTGGGCTGTTGCCCCACCGGAAAGGGAGGGACAGCGGAGAGCAGCATTTCACAGAGCAAGCAGACAGACAGAAAAACACACAAATTAAATTACTCCAAAACAAGACTATAACAGAGCATTCACACGCTTCCGTTGGAATGCGTTGATCCGTCAGGGTTGACGGATCTCCATTCACTTTGAATGGGGTGACGTCATCCTTTGCCGAACTGAATTATGGCTCCGTTGCGTTCCCGTGCGTTGCGTTTCATGCTTTGCTTGCAGCAAGAGTTGAAGAATGTTCAACTTTTCGTGAGGCAATGCATGCGTCAGCCAATCAAATTGCCTTTCATGCATAACTGACAGCACAGGCGCTAGCCAATCAGATCCCGTATATGCTCACGTGTAAAAAGCGTCAAGCTCAAAAAAAAAGAGATGGCGACCAAACTCCGTAGATGGTCGTATTTGTACCTAAAAGTTGTTTGTTTGACTTTTTTTTGCTTAGATTTTTTAAAAGTTACCGAGAAATAGACACTGTACAATGTAAAAACCTCTTTATTGTAACTGAAAAATACATCTGATAGGATTTGCGAGGCACTCCCACTGGATTTCCCGCGACCTGGCTTATCGAAGGATTACGTTCTCTGCAATCATTGTTAGTTTCAGTTTAGTTCCTCTCCTTAGTTCCTGTTTTGAGTACAACCTTAGTTATAGTTTAGTTAAGTGTCTTGCCGAGTGTGACTCGTGTTTTGTTTGCCGCAACGGCGTGTTCTGTTATAGTTTGTTCATTAAGAGGTTGCCTCTGCTTTATTTAGTTTGGCGATTAGATCGCGAGTGCCACCAGTGCTACGCGCCTGCGCCCCTCCGAGGGTTGAGACTGTGTTGTTGAGGATTCTACCGCAGCCTCTCTGTGTTTGTATCAGCATCTCTGTGTCTGCAACCTGTTGTCTGTCCTGTGTGTTCCTGGCTGTCTCCGTGTGCAATAAACTCTGTTCCAAGTAAACCAAAACTTGAAGTTTGTTCGTTCCGTGACAACTTGACTCAAAAGCTTTCACACACATATTCACGCTACTTTGCATAAAAAAAATATATATATATTTTGCCGCGAGGTACGAATGTATTGAGCTTTCTGCACAACAGCGTCATCTGGATCTGGTGGGGCAGTGCCCCACCTGCCCCTAATGTAGAAACGCCACTGAACTTGCATAAGTTTCACTGTAGAATGTCAAGGCTCCCGTGCTGGCTGGGAAATGCATTTGACCCTTCTATTGAGATTGCGAGTAACGTTTCTCGGTTATTATTTCTGAAGTCCACCAATCCGAAACTATGCTTTTAAAGTCCATATCACCAGTTTGCCTGCATCAAATTCCAACATACCAGATAGGATGCCAAGAGCATGCTCTACATGGGATCATCCATTTCTATCTACAGTAAAAGCTGTTCACATGTAAAGGGTTTTTATAAACTCATCTTAATTCTGTGCTCAATAGTTTCATTTTATTACTATTTTACACATCATCCAAATAACATTTTCCAGGACAACTGTTTCAATTTCCATGTAAGTAGGGATGCACCGATACCACTTTTTTACAAACAGATACGAGTACGAGTATTTTTATTTGTGTACTTGCCGATACCAAGTACCGATACTTCTTAGATTTGGTCTCCATGAAAGTGCAATTAATTTGGAGGCAGATTTTATTTTCTCCTCTGCAGATTATGTCAAGCCTATAGTACAAAATTAACAGAAGGCTATCTCAAACCAAAAATAAACAGAGCTTTCTGGTTTTAACACACAAAAAAAGCCTTCAAACAGACAATATCATCACATTAGACAAAATGCAAATATAACCAGATAAAGGCAATTAAATTTGCTGCATAGTTAACAACACAGTCTGCTTAAGTAAAAGTGAACAGAACTAGTAATGGATTAGCACAAGAGGACATTTCAGTTACAAAAGGATCAGAAGAATCTCCTGCTCAAGTACACAAACAATCACTTAACCTATGTGGCACAGTCTTTCTCTCTACCTCTCTCTCTCTCTGTGTGTGCGTGCGCGTTTTTTTTCTTTTGCAAGACGTCAGTTAAGATTGGTTACTTCAGTCTTGCGCCACTAGCATCAGTGAACTCTGTGTACTTAGCACTATGGTGTGTCTTCAGATGTTTAATCAAATTGCTTGTGTTAAACAAAGTACTTTCCTTTCCGCCCCTCGACACCGTAGCAGTGCAGATCTTACACTGTGCCTTACTCCTGTCGTCGTCATTTATCCTAAAATGAGCCCAAATCGCCGCTAAGGCAGCACAACGGAATTGCTAATCGCTAACGAGATGCTAGCAGCTAAATTTAGCAAAACCTGTATACTGAAATACTTTGACACTATGACAAACTTTCCTAACACAGTCAAACATCAAGCAAATGCAACACAAGACGGCAAATAAGCTACTTACTAGTCTGGCAGAGAGTGGTAGGACAGGTAGGACAATAAATCACATTTTGTGTCAGCATAGCCCGGCCAGTTTGATGCAGTGAAATACTGATGAGTGGTATCGGTGCTTGGTATCGGCAATTAAAAAACGAGTACGAGTATTTTAACGAAGTATCGGCACCGATACCGATGCATCCCTACATGTAAGTGTTCACTTTTGCTCAGTTTCCATGACTTTTCCAAACCTGGAAAATGAAAAAATAAATTCCATGTTTTCCAGGTACCGTGGGAACCCTGCATGTCCTGTTCAAACAGAGGCGACTCGCGAGGTGAGGCAGCGACGAGCTGCGCCTCATCTCAGATTGTGCAATCCCTCACCCACTGGGTTGAGCGCATGACTTTTGCTTTCTCATTGTTTGTCATCAGTGAAATATTTGTAGACACTTTTATAATATGTCGTTTGTATCTTTATAATAGGTAATGTAATGTATTTCACGTATGTGAAGAAGCTATTTAGTCTTGCTGATCTGTCATTAAACCACAGTGAAAAAACTGCGGTCAAGCCAGCCGACACTCGCGTGTCTTCGGTCAAATCAGCCGACACAGAAATTCTACTGCACCTATATACTGATATTTATGGTAAACGCATCCGAACCGCCCAGAACGGGAACGGGGATATTTCAAAGTACAATAAAAACAGTTTGTTCAATAATTCCAGAGTGAGACTGATATGGCTGTTTTCAGGACCTCTCTGACTACCCACACACTCAATATTAGACATTTTTACTGTATAAATTATGATATTTTTTAAAGTAAAGTCAAACATGTGCCCAATCAAATCGGTTCATTTCTGGATATTTCAAAGTACTATAAAAATACTTTTCCCAATAATTCCAGAGTGAGACTGATATGGCTGTGTTCAGGACCTCTCTGACTACCCACACAATTAATATTAGACATTTTGACTGTATAGATTAAGAGATTTTTCAAAGTAAAGTGCAACATTTCTACTGTGGAATACATCATTTCTGGATATTTGATTGGCTAAGTGTTTAGTACATAATCCTAGTATTGAAGGTAATGCTGGAGATAACCCTGCAGCTCTGCCGTATAGCGGACACACAGCGAGTGTTAACAACAGAGAACCGACAGACAGCTGATCTGCGGCCCAACCGCAGTCAGTGAGTCAGTCGGTTCCTAATTTAATTAACGAACAGTTTGAAGTTAAATCGACGGTCCAAAGCGGTTTTCTAAAGTCAAGGATGATATCTGTCTCTGCTTCCCGATGAGAGCGGGGTTAAATTCACTTCTGAGGTGTCACAGCCAGGTTCGAATGGAAAGTGCAGATTCCATACATTTACACTTAGATATTTAATTAAAAGACACTTCCTTTGACAACTGAGACATAAGTTACGGGGTTGACTCGTTCAATAAAAAAGGAAAAATCTAACAAATAAAAAAAGTAATTTTTTTATTTACCTTAACCCTGATATCGAACTCGCATTTCCGCCGTTGTCGTAGTCATCATATATGTGACATAGCAGAACACGTTTTCAGTGCTGACCTTCAACTCGTCCGACAACTTTTGCAAACTTTGCAACTTGTTCATTTTCGAATTTCGTTTCTGGTGAGAAACTTTGTCAGCGGATCCTCAATCCAGAATGCCAGCAAGACGAGGGTAAGTACGCAACGATTTAATTGAAAATTACCTGACGGACACAGATACGTTTAAACTATAGTGGGGCTCTGCGCTGTCCCCGGGACTTAAATGGCGGAGGAGAGATAGACAGCCTCACTTCACAACAGCCTTGCTTGCGTTTCATCATATCGTATATCATATCATTATCAACCAGTTTTATAATTGGTTGTCTAGGACATTACATCTTCCCTCTTGACAATCAACATTCATGTACAAACCGTATAACCACAGTACAAATACTTTTGTGCATCCTTATTCTTTTCTTAGTACAAAGTAATGCCAACTTTTTCAAATGTTTATTTTAAAACAGGACAAGACTTGCTTGCTTACAAGGGACATTTTATTTTGTCATTATGCCATATTTTCACTGGGGTATTATTAAAAGGTTTGGTGAATTCACTTAAAAATAAATAATGTTAAGGACCAATATCGCCACAAGCATGAACTTGAATGTGTATTTATTTTACAATCAGTAGACACCAAATATATTCCAATGAGTCTTTATGTTTTTTCCAATTTTAGAGTCTTGGTTTTTCCTGCCTTTGGAAAGGTGAGTCCTTTACAAATTAAAAAAATATATATAAATGACCCAAAAATTGAACTTGTTATTTCAATTTAAGTCCAGAAGAGTTTCCATTATGGCAGAGGCTATTGTGTTGGTCATAGCTAAGCTTCATGCTAAGGCTGAAGAAAAGGATGACACCACTTTCTGGGGTGAGGCATGCCAGGATCTGGGAATTGCTAACAGCAATATCAATAGGAAGAGGCTTAAACATGCATATCATCGACACAGACAGGTAATAAAGGTTGTACTTTCACCATTTCAATATTTATTAGTGTATTATGTCTTCGTAAAGAAATCAATTCATTCCTGAGCTAATTATTCATTTCAAGGTTTTCCTTTGATGTGAAGATGAAAATTCTGAGAATCACTAAAATTGTGTTTCAGATCAATGAAGCAGTGAGCCCTCCAAAAAAGGCAGGGCCAGTTTCCCCACAGCCTGATTTTGATATTTCATGGCCAGTTTCCCCACAGCCTGATTTTGATACTTCATGGCCAGTTTCCCCACAGCCTGATGACATTACTGTAGGGCCAGTGCACCAACAGCCCAATACACAAACATCGACAACTCCAGCGGAAACTGCAGAGGTAAATATTGCAATTTCAATAATGACATAATTGTTATGATATTGCAATGTCAATAATGACATAATTGGATGATCTGAATTTCCCTCTGGATTAATAAAGTATCCATCTATCCATCTATCTATCTATCTATGAAATACAGAATACTGTATCACTTTTTTCAAATCATGGTGATAGAAAGTTCTACAAAAGAACTGTTAGGTATCCAGTAAATAATACCCTGTGACAACAATGGTTAACGTGCATCTACTGTTATAAGGGCAACTTCACAACAACTTGTTCACTGCTTTTACTGTGTTTTACAGTTCCATTGTACAACAGGAAATGGCAATGGCTCCACAACATCATCATCAGCGGATGAAAAAGAATATGAGGAACAATTCTTTTCTCATCCATTGCCTAAGCAACCCTGTTTTTTTTTTCTTACTGAAAATCAATGGAAAAAACTCAGGAGGACGCAGCGTAAACGGCGTTTCACAACACTGAACTGGACAGTTTTTATTGCTAATGGAATCCGCAGCATTCATCCACATTGCAGTTTTGCATTCAAGCACCACAATGTCCAAACGATCGGGTCGACTAGAAATGCACCTGTATTTTATTGTTCAGGCTACTGTCTTTTTAAAGACTGCCCTGTTAAAGTTCAGGTGACAGTGCAAGATGAGGCATCACTCAAGGCGGTTGTGACCTTTAGTGGAGACAGAGTGTGGCACCACAGCGAAGAACTGCAAAGACGTCCGGTGCGGGCAGATGAAAGGGATGCCATAGCGGATGTCCTCACCACCAAACTGCCAAGAACATTATATTTACAAAAGTTGGATAACCTGGAACACAGTGTTGTGGAATCTGGATGTCGAGATGACGTTCCTACAACCGGTGTCATGAAAACGCTCTCATGCAATAGCCGGAAAAAAAACAGAAGACACAAAAACGAAATGATTAGTTTAGAAATTATGCGGGAGGAGGAGCAAGAGCAAGATTCAGAGGATGCAGTTATCCAAAAAATAATATTGCAGCCCAAAAGCATTATGCTTTGGTGTGACAAGACTCTCAACTTGTTTTATGAGCGGTGCAAATCTGACATTGTTTATTTGGATGCGACGGGCAGCATTGTGCACAAAGGAAAGGGGCAAACTGCCCCATTCTATGTGTACGAAATGGTGGTGAGACATCCATCAAAAGGATCCTCCCCTGTTCCTGTGGCCACTTATCTGACAAACGACCACAAACAACATCCGTGTCATATTTCCTGGGGTCCTTTGTGACGGACTTAAGAAGACTCCACGGAAGAAGAGTGAATAAAAGGCCAGCAATGTTGATCTGTGATGGCTCCATAGTCCTCCTGCAGGCACTCTCCTACAACTTCTGTGGATTGAGCCTTCAGGAACTGCTGTGCAAGTACTATCACATTACAACCGGACAAGGGCAAGAGGACTCAATAGGGCTTCTGATTTTGCATCGCTGCTTGAGTCATGTGATGAAAAATGCAAAGGACCTATGCCGAAAACAGTGAGTGATTGCTGTATATGCTGAACATTTTCTAACATCATAACATGGGAAATATCTGTAAAACTTACTTTACAAGCTTTGTCCTTGCAGTGCCTCCCAACATTACCACCTGGCAATGCATGTGTTTGGCCTCATGACCCAGGCTACAACACTTAAAGACATGGATGAAGTTGTCATCAGTGCTGCCATGGTGTTTTCCAGTTCCCACAGTGAGAGGAATGTTGAAAAACACTTCCAAAATCTCCAGAGGCTGTTGTTAAAAGCAGGACATACTGGCAGTGATGACACAAACATTGTGGAGCAAGACTTTGTGGTATGTGATCATTGTCTCAATTGCCACCCGTTTTATAGCAATAATTAATTGTTGTCTTTGTAAGGACTGTATTCACATCCATAATTATAGCAAAATGCAAATTGACTACAATCCTTAAGCAATGACGGTTTTCATTTGTTTCCAAGATCCAACTCAAGAAAAAAAATGTAATTTCTTCTTATTTTTTCTAGAATGATGTGGGACCAACACCTTTCCAACATCATTTTGAGGAAGTCATTCAGAGGGCAGAGCTTGAGAAAGTTGGGGATCCGAATGTCTATTTCAGCCCAACATTCATCCCAAACTTGCTGAAATACTTCCTTCCTCAGGCTGCTCTTTGGGTCTGGCTTACTCCTGGGTTAGTCCTCTTCTATGGCATATGCTTTGATACATGTTTGTTGTAATAGCTTATTCAGTAAACAAATTAAAAATTGCATTATCTTTTGGCAGGTGACCTTGGGGACGCCACGGAACGGGTCCTGTGTATGACAGGCTTACTCAGAAGTTCAAAATAACTGCCCGTAAACCCACACAGGTACTTGAACACAAAAGATCTGTTAGAAAAATTGAAAAACATTGCATTATTCAATCCTGGATATTACAGGATTTGAATGCAAATAAGGTGAATGAAGCAATTTTTATGTTATATAACGTACTGTACATGTTGAACTCCAGAATTACACCAAAGACAACAAAAACACAAGGGATAATGGAAAAAAGCCAGTGGGACCTCAAAAAGATCCGCTTTCAACGGAGACGGCTAACCAGACTGGACGATTTTGTATATACATACAAGCTCACACTGAATGCCCTTCTAAGGGAATACAGTGACTCCATGAAGAGGAAGAGGAAGGTAAAAAATTGAAGCTCTGATATATAAACTATACATGAAACTCCTGGGATTGGTGGCTTTTTTTTTAAATAAAATAAGTTAAGTTAAATGTACTTCAGCAGTGCAGTAGCTGAACTATTAACATTGATTTACTCTGTTTGATTCACTGTAGACACACCGTGTGGATCTGGAGCGGTGGAAACAACGACATCAGAAGAGGCGAGGAGTTTTATGTGTCCCCTCTAATAAAGGCTTTTGTTTTCAAACAGCAGAAGAAAAAGGTAAATATTTTGTATAGCTATCCATTATCATTCCATATGTTTAAATAGCTTAAAAATGTCATCGATAAAAAGTTTGTGTCATACAGAATCTTTTTGTGTTTCTCAGACAACACAGAAAACACACGGATTGTCAACAAGCAATCAGTGTCATGCTTCATCACAGGTAATCAATTGTGGCAAAGTTACACAAGGACAGGAAGCTAATCAAAAGCATTAATGTACAACAGCTGTAAATCAAAAGCTTATTGTTGCATTTTGTGCTTTAAACACTTCCGTGAATTGCCATGACATGCAATTACCGAAACGTATTTCACCATGTTGGTGGTATGAAAGCATATAATGAAAAGCTTCCAATAATATCTAACAATTTCTATATCTAGAAACCAACAGTCAAGGTCACTACCAAAATCCAATCAGACATGACAGACCATCATGAGGAGGATACAAAGGGAAGCATTGTTCAAAGTCCAGTGGATGCTCCATCTCAGGTGAACTTAGTGTTCAAGTGTTATCAATACATCCAATGCAATCAATGTATCTGGGATGTAAATTGTACATTTCATTAAGTGCATGTATTCATACAGGATGTGTTTAACTTATCATCTGTAAATTTATTTATTTATCTACTCCAGCAAATAACTTGTATTATTTTTATGACCCTCAGCTCAAGGAATTGTGGAAAAGAAGTGACACAGAAGTGGTTGTGTCTGTGGTCCCCTCTCAAATCAGAGGGAACAGCTTCATAATCCACCACAGTGAGCTACGGACACTTAGACCTCACCAGTGGCTTACGGGCGAGGTATGTAGTCCTATTAATATAATAAAACAAATTACCATAAAAAACGACCCAAATAAATCTCTCCACTATACATTAATCGAATACCTATGTCCATGCTGCTGACTATTATGTGGGTGTTTAAATATATCCCAAGTTAAAAACATTTTTCCATAGTAATGTACTAATGTGTGAATTTGTGATTCTGAATGTCAAGCATGTGCTTGCAAAAGTATTATGTAGACCTGATTATTATGTAAGTCTTTTTTTTTAAAACAGTCACACATTAATTGTCATAATTATAAATCAATTTATGATGTTTGACTGACTATCTGTCTGTATCTCAACAATCTCTTAAGGTCATTGAGTGTCTTTTGCATCACTTTTCTAATGAGCTCCATTTGGAGAGAATGATTTATATTCTAAATCATTACACGGCTGGTGTGATCCTCTTTGGGAACAGAGAACAGATCAGGAGGAACACTTTGTCTAAGGTGACTTGTTTTTGTTTTGGGGATACATCCAGAAGTTTAATAACTGTCACATGTTAGCGGATGTTTGTGTGACTTTGTGTACAGTATGATAAAGCAGATACAATTCAACAGATCTGTTGTAACTATAGGATATTTACAAACACTTCAATATAAAATGTTTTTATCAGGTTGTTCATTTTTGGATGTGTTACAGATCAACTTTGACAACTATAAAGCAATTGTGTCTTTTGTGAACATACACAATTCCCACTGGAAGCTTCTGGTTAGTAATGATTATATTTATATTTATCTTGATTGTCTTTCATTTTCTTCTGGATGTCGTGAATAATCTTTGAATGATATTTAATGTGTTTCCAGTACATCAATGCAGCAGAAAAAAACCTGTATTTGGTTGACCCAGCACGCAGGTCCACAGAGCTGACAGACTCAGACCATGCTGCAAAAAGAATATGGTACTTACGCAATTTCAACCATTCAGCCTATATAAATTATGTCAATTTATGTCACAATTCTGGTACAGGTAGTAAAAGGAACGTTATCAAGGAGGCAATGGTCAGAAACAGGCTTACAGTATGAAGCAACATCCTTTTTCTGATGAGAGCGTAACAGCTGGCTCACCAGTACATTCAAAATAATAACAGGCACGTGTTTAGCAATGCCAGCAAAAGCTTTGTTTTAAATTCATCTTGTCTAACATTAGAAATCAGAATGTGTTATATTGGTGTCTTAGCAGTGAAATCCATTTTCAAACTCATGTGTAATCACTGATGCTGAGTGAACAGAAGACATTCCTACTGAAAGCAAGGTTTGAGAACAAAAACCATTGAGTGCTGATTATTCATTGCGGATATTTGAGGTTTCTTGAAAAGTTTAGAAAAAGTCTTTCACGGTATGAGTATAACAATGGTCTGTATCATGTCACCTTCAATTTATCATGTCCCGATTACTGAGTAAGAGGCAGGAGGCTGAAGAAGCATGTTAGGAGTTTAATTGTCATTGCAAAAACAAACAAAAAACACTACAGCCAACAAGGCTTTCTAGCTAAGTTACGAGGCAACCTTCAATCTATTATGTAGAAATAAAGAAATGAAAAGAGAAAAGAGGTAAGTGATGCATTTGTCTGGTACTCCCATGAAATAATATACAAGATTTAGTAAACAAAACAGTAATGGGGCTTATACATATGTTAGGAAACAGGTGAAGTCAATTATTAGACAAGGAAGTTATTGGTTCAAAGATTATAAATACCTCCCAAGCTGCTAACAGCTGCAAGATTAGTACCTTGGAGAGCGCTGCAGTGCGCTCCTCACAGATTTAAGCTCATGAATATATGATTGGACCCAAAACACTAACTTCATGGCTTGGGAGGTATCTTTAGGAACCATCAATTGGATAGCAGTTGCATTGACATTGACATTGACTTTGAGTTGCAACTTTAAGGAGATACACTTTGGTGTTATGTTGTAACGAGGCTGACCAGGAGGAGGGAGGGAGGGAGGGAGAGAGGGAGAGAGAGAGAGAGAGAGGGAGAGGAGTTTTTTCTTATATTGTACATACATTGTATGTGTATGTTTGTACATATAGTAAATTAATACTTTCATAAATTATTGTCGCACAGTGAATACTTCAAACTGAGGAGGACCTGCCACAGCAAGACTGACTGGGTGGACATCAAATTCAAAGGGGGTGTTCTGCAACACCCACTGCAGCAGGATGGAGATAGCTGTGGGGTACTTGTAATCATGGTAAGATGAATATTTATTGAAATGTTAAGATTTTCCAAAAGAACTGTATAAATTTTGCATTTAGGATTTAATCTGTTTTACAGTATTTCCAACCGCCACATTTGGCAGACTTTGAACATTATCCAAAGTACATAACTTAGGCGGTGGTCTAGTGGCAGAAACTTGGACTATGGGCAGAGAAGGTCTCTGGTTCGTCTCTGGTTCGACTCCACGGAGAGACAACAAAAGACGAACCTGGATTGATCTGTCCAAAAATCCAAGAGTCTCCCTACCCTGTCTAGTGCCCCTGAGCAAGGCACCTTACTCCCCCAACATCTGCTCCCCGAGCGCCGTACATGGTCGCTCACTGCTCTGTGTGTCCTGCACCAGATGGGTTAAAAGCAGAGATTAAATTTCCCTACCTGCATGAGTGTGCCTTTGCATGTCTGTGCATGTGTTTGGGATGAATAAATGGATCTTAATCTTAATCTTTAATCTTATTGTGTCATTGTTTAGATGGCAAACGCAGTCATGGAGGCCTTTCCGAAAATACCAAACATTGCATTTGGTACAACAAAGACAGAGATGGTACATCAGCGTAAACATTACGCTCTGCAAATACTTAAAGCCTCAGGTGGGTGAGGAGTGTTTTTAGTCATATTGTGATATTTTAGTACTCAATGTCTAAAATGTGTATTTGTATTTAAGTGTTTGACATAGATAACAACTGTGCCATGTGCTCAGCGACAAAACCACCAGGTCCAGGGCCTTCCTTCACTGACTGGGTATGTTTTTAATTTCTTTTACTCTTGTCATTGTTTGTTTGTGCATTTTGTACATTTTAGAGATGACAGGAAACGAGGGTAAAGATAGATGGGGAATTACATGATACAAAGGTCTCTGGCCGAAGTCATTCTCATAGACTTCATAAAAAGGTGGCTAAGTCAGCCTTGTATTTCACATTTATAATTTTCTGTTAACAACAGCAATGTAGCATTTGTTTAAAGCATGGTAAAGCTCGTACACATGAATAAAGCCTGCTAGTTTGGTGAAACATTTGAAATGATTACTAAGCAATGAACCTCTGTCTGTATTAAAGGTGGGAAATTTGAATTTTTTACAGATTCAGTGTGACAGATGTAGCCGGTGGTTTCATGCCCAGTGCCTCCAGACGGACACAGCCCAGATTCAAAATGTGCAAACCGCTGACTGGAATTGCTGTCTGTGTCAAAAATAATTCCACAATCAGTATGTGCTATGTCTTTTTTTTTTATATGTTCACTGTTTTCTTCGTCTGTGTATGAAAGAGTCGCCTAAAACACATATTTTGCCTTTCATAGTATTACCAGCTGCAAAAGCAACACTGGTATTGTTTTCACTTTGTGAGTCTGTGTGAGTCTCCAGGTGTTTATATTGCTATCTCTGTGTACAGATTTTCTCATCCCGATAGCAACCGTGAACGATGCAGTCACAAAACTTTACAGGTGTTTATTTTTTATCAAACTGAAGGCCGCGTTTGAAGATGGGTGTGGCCCAACAATGGCACCTGAATTACGAAGTTAAAATGAAGGGGTTGATCAGGACTTTACGCCCCTTAAACAATTTAGCATCATGGCCGTTTAGGTTTTTATAATTTTATTTTTCATTTTAATAACACAGTTGAGTGATGTTTTGTGTTTTTACATAAAGGTTTTAGGTTCCCATTTTATACAAAATTACATAAAAAAAAGTTTTACCTTGTTATAAAGAACAAAGCTTTTGACAACTACTCCGGTGTTTTATTTATAAAAATTATTTTTTTCCTCCATTGTTGGCGTTATGTATGTATTTTGTTATATATTACCTGTACTTACAAGTTTTGCAATAGTGAAATGGTGATAAATAATCAAGCTCGAAGGGAGCAAAGGAGCCACAGTTGGTGCCAATTCAAAAAATATTATAAAAATACAACACTACTAATTGAACAGAGCATAATTCATAGGAAAACAAATGTTATTTGTAGTGTAAAAGGGTACCCCAATCTAACCTAAGCATTATCCCTATAAAAGGATAAGATAATAAACAAAATGCTCAACATAATTAACAAATACAAAGAGAGTCTTTCACGCTGCAATCAATAAATTGAAATCAAGACATCGCTAAGGCAAGATTGATTTTTACATATGGGTGCGGCTGAAAGAGAGGGTAGGACAGTTAGAGATTCCAAGAAAAGGGACTAGTCATAGGAGTGGGAATAGAAGCATATCAGTCTCACTGTGGAATTATTGGGCAAAGTATTTTTATAGTACTTTGAGATATCCAGAAATGATGTATTCCACAGTAGAAATGTTGCACTTTACTTTGAAAAATCTCTTAATCTATACAGTCAAAATGTCTAATATTAATTGTGTGGGTAGTCAGAGAGGTCCTGAACACAGCCATATCAGTCTCACTCTGGAATTATTGGGAAAGGTATTTTTATAGTACTTTGAAATATCCAGAAATGATCTATTACACAGTAGAAATGTTGGACTTTACTTTGAAAAATCTCTTAATCTATACAGTAAAAATGTCTAATATTAATTGTGTGGGTAGTCAGAGAGGTCCTGAACACAGCCATATCAGTCTCACTTTGGAATTATTGAGCAAACAGTTTTTATTGTACTTTGAAATATCCAGAAATGATGTATTCCACAGTAGAAATGTTGCACTTTACTTTGAAAAATCTCTTAATCTATACAGTCAAAATGTCTAATATTAATTGTGTGGGTAGTCAGAGAGGTCCTGAACACAGCCATATCAGTCTCACTCTGGAATTATTGGGAAAAGTATTTTTATAGTACTTTGAAATATCCAGAAATGATCTATTACACAGTAGAAATGTTGGACTTTACTTTGAAAAATCTCTTAATCTATACAGTCAAAATGTCTAATATTAATTGTGTGGGTAGTCAGAGAGGTCCTGAACACAGTCATATCAGTCTCACTCTGGAATTATTGGGAAAAGTATTTTTATAGTACTTTGAAATATCCAGAAATGATCTATTACACAGTAGAAATGTTGGACTTTACTTTGAAAAATCTCTTAATCTATACAGTAAAAATGACTAATATTAATTGTGTGGGTAGTCAGAGAGGTCCTGAACACAGCCATATCAGTCTCACTCTGGAATTATTGGGAAAAGTATTTTTATAGTACTTTGAAATATCCAGAAATGAACCGATTTGATTGGGCACATGTTTGACTTTACTTTAAAAAATATCATAATTTATACAGTAAAAATGTCTAATATTGAGTGTGTGGGTAGTCAGAGAGGTCCTGAAAACAGCCATATCAGTCTCACTCTGGAATTATTGAACAAACTGTTTTTATTGTACTTTGAAATATCCCCGTTCCCGTTCTGGGCGGTTCGGATGCGTTTACCATAAATATCAGTATATAGGTGCAGTAGAATTTCTGTGTCGGCTGATTTGACCGAAGACACGCGAGTGTCGGCTGGCTTGACCGCAGTGTGAAAAAGCACATAGGGGAGGCAAACCTAACCTCCGCCTCAATGAAGGGGGCGTGCGATAGCCTGGAAAATGGACTTCCAATCCAGTGAAGTGATAAATACATGATGGGAGACCAATGCCAGAGCTAAAAGGTTTGCTTCAAACGACAGGACAGAAGATAACTTTAGCAGCTAAACTCCGGACCAAACTCGGCGGACAGCCATGTCTCTTAAGTAAATGTACATTTTTCGCCGTTTTCACGCTTAGATTTTTCAAAAGCTACAGAGAAAAAGACACTGTACTATCCGATAACACCGTTATTGTAACCAGCAAAAATGGTTGATGTGATTTGCGAGGCGTCTGTCAGCCAACTGTCTGACATTAGCACGTTAGCCGTTAGATAGTATAACGTTCTTGCAGCGTACCAACGTCACACGTTACCGTAAATGCACTCTTAAAAAGGCCGCTCGAAACCAACACTTTCACCCAAAAGACATGTCTTGTAATACACCTGTCTATTACGGAATCGAGGCAGCTACCTTCCATTTCGAACACACCCGAAATAAAAAGCGTGCCTGTCATGTTGACGTGGGTTGGCCAAACGAACAAGCTTGAAAAACATTCATGACAGCTTGCGTTCGCAGATCAAAAACGCCGAATTTCGCCGAAAGGTGACGAGTTTGCACCCCTGCATGTATGTTGAGTTCCATCACGTGTGATTGAATCGGAAGAGCTGGAGACTGCATTTATCTTCCACAATTTCTGCTGCCTTGTATGAGCGACCTGACTTATTCCACATGGCTTGACATTTCCCAAAGGCTGCACGTGACAGCCTCTTGTAGGTGTCATTCTTCTGTCAGCATCTGTCGTGGCAACTAAATTCAATAAGTGGCATGCACACCTTTGGTGTGTGGGAAGCTGGTACTCAAAGCCATTATCTTGCTCTAGGATGCTGAATGTGTCTAGGTAGTCGTCACTGGATTCATCTGAAGAATCTTGGTCTTTATCTGATTCTGCATCCTCAGACTGGCTCTGCTCACCAAAAATGCTGAATGCTTTGATGAAGTTTGAGCCACTATCTGTGGTGGTTCTTACCACCTTTTCTCGTATTCGATAATGGCAGTGTATTTCATCCAGGGCATCTGCAAGAACATCAAAGGTGTGTGACCCTCTTAACCTCTTGCATGCAAGTGCTGCGGATCTCCTCTCCAAGGTCTCCTCATCAATCCAATGGCATGTGTCGTGGCCAATTCTAAGTCTTAAACTATTTTCACAATCAGAAACTCAGACTCAGGACGTGTTGTTCCAACAGATTTACTGTAGTAACTTAAGCCACAGTAAAGAGATGTATACCCGGAAATAGATCTGCCTGAATTAGTGATGTGTCGTTCGTGAACGATTCGTTCATTTTGAACGAATCCTTACAAGGACTCGAGAGTAACGAGTCCTTTCAAAAAAAGATTCGTTCATTTTCTCGTGGCCACGCATTGGGACTTGCATAGGCTCAGCCAAGGAAACAGAAATTATTCGTTGAATGCAGGTCACGTGGGAAATGATCCTTCTACCAACCAAGTGGTACCAGTGCTGAGCCTATGCAGGTCACGTGAAAAATGAACGATGAACGATGAACGAATCATTGATCTACTCGCTACCAGTGCTGAGCCTATGCAGGTCACGTGAAAAATGAACGATGAACGATGAACGAAAGATTTACCCGAAGACTCGGTTGGCAGATGAACGAAACATTGACCCGAAGACACGGTCGGGAGGTGAACGATTCGTTCATCTGCCGGATACAGATCTTTAGATCATTTTTTCACGTGACCTGCATAGGCTCAGCACTGGTAGCTAGAGAAAACAGAAATGATTCGTTCATTTTGACTGGGTCTTCGGATACGGATCTTTGGATCATCTTTGTGTTATTATTTATTATATGCAAAGAGTCAATTATTAATACATGTAACATGGTGCAATATTGGGATTTTGGGTTATAATAAAAACATTTTACATCACATTTTATTTGGCATTTCATTCAAAGCGACACACTAACTTCTAGATGGCTTGCAGGTCACCTAGTGCAAAACTGTGGGGGAGGGTGGAGAAGGGCCACGGTCCCCTTGGAGACAGCCATGAATGACAGCTTTTGTGTGGCAGATCATATTTTTTAAAGAAAACCTCTATTAAATACAGTACAACATGACAGTTTGTATGGTTTTAAATTGTCATTTATTATCACACTGGCATTTAATTATCACGGCAGACAATTACACTGCACTAAACTGTAAGTGTAAATGTAAAGTGAAAATAACAAAACCAGTCATTATGACTTGTGAACGAATATAATTCACGTTTCTATACTAAAAACAGCGGTCACGCGAAAGAGAATAAGGTAACTGTTTCCTCTACTAAACCAATGCAGGTCACGTGAAAAATGATCTAAAGATCTGTATCCGGCAGATGAACGAATCGTTCACATCCCGACCGTGTCTTCGGGTCAATGTTTCGTTCATCTGCCAACCGAGTCTTCGGGTAAATCTTTCGTTCATCGTTCATCGTTCATTTTTCACGTGACCTGCATAGGCTCAGCACTGGTAGCGAGTAGATCAATGATTCGTTCATCGTTCATCGTTCATTTTTCACGTGACCTGCATAGGCTCAGCACTAGTAGAGAAAACAGAAATGATTCGTTAATTTTGACTGGGTCTTCGGATACGGATCTTAGGATCATTTTTCACGTGACCTGCGCTCAGAAGAGGAAACAGAAAGGATTTGTTTACCTCGTTCACTTTCGCGTGGCTAGGTTTAGTAAGACGTGAATGATATTCCTTCACAGGTAATAATTACAGGTTTCGTTATTTTAACTTTTTAGTACTTTACTTAGAGTTCAGCGTAATAGTTATGCCGTGATAATTGAATGCTAGTGTGAAAATAAATGATCACTTCAAATCATCCAGACTGTCATGATACATTATTTTAATGCAGGAATTTATCTTACCCCCCCCCCCAAATGAACGAATGACTCGAAAAAAGATTCGTTCATTTTACTGAACGAGATTCAAAGAACCGAGTCGGTAAAATGAGCCGAACTTCCCATCACTAGCCTGAATACCTTCCCGCTAACATATTTAAACCAGTAATTAGCACCTCCCATCTATGCTTTGCTTGGTTGCCAATCCAACCAATTAAACCTGACCTCTCCATTCTGACCCCACCCAAATCAAAAAGACTTCCATGGTATATAATACCACACCCATTTTAACCTTAGGTCACTTCAGGCTACGCCCTCCTATTTGAAATCTCAACCTCATCTGAAATGTAACCCAAATCTAATCTTTACACTCATTCAACAGGTATCTGGTAAATCCATTTCTTATTCATATGAAAATATCCCACACATGTAACCCCTATGTAACTTTGCCGGTGCGCAGACCAACAATCTGTGGTGGTGGCATTATAACTGTCTTCATGTGGCTGACAGCTCCCTCTATTCTCTTCATTAGCGTGGGTCTGGAAAGGACCTTACATTGGGGGTTGAGGGTTGATATTCATTTTTTTAATGCAGGCTGCTCAACCAAAGAAAATGGATGAAGACCCTCACAAATGAAATTAACCATGAGCTTATCAATTTCTCCCTGTGCCACACGTATGTGGCCACCTATTGCAGCATTTATTTTGACCTGCTTGCTTGAGGTGGCTGCTGGCGGATTTGTGATTTGCTCGCGAGTCACAGATTCAGGGCTCTCAAGTTTTGAAGACAGGCAAGAGTGACATATACCACCCCCCACCCCGCCCCCATTCCGCAGTCACTGATAAGCAAAAGTTTTTGACTGTGCTGGTTGATTTCAGTGCCTGCTGTTTGGCCTGATGCCCCTTACTGTCTATGTGCCTTGTCACATCCCGCACACCTTGATGGGCACAGGAGTTCTCTTGGCGGCAGCTAGAGCACCAGTAGTATGAGCTGGTGCTTTCTACAGTAATAAATGGCCATTTAGAGGTCCATTCACTACTAAAAGAGGTCTTGTAGGTGGCTGCTCCTGCGACTTTTCTCCCTTTTGTTCTAGCCATCTCCTCCACTGTTTCTTCCACCGTCTCCTCCTCTTCCACCTGCACCATCTCTTGCTCTTCCACCATCTCATCCTCTAATGTGTTTACGACCTTCTCTGGGCCTAATCTGGCCTTTTTAGGGGGCTTTCCTCTTTGGGCAAAGGACAGGATGCTCATTTGTTTTTTACCTGACATCTTTGAAAGACAGATGCAATGATTAATGCATCCATGGCCAGGATATTTATAACATGACAGTATGCCTAATGAGCTCGCAATTCACAACTTCACCAGGCGTGAAGAAGCCTCGGAATCTGAATAGAATGTTCAAGCAAACACATTTACAAAAAATAATGCCCATAGATCATTGAATATTAAGGGCTGCCTAATATTCGTTCGAATTATAGGCTATATATATTTGTAATAGGCCTACTCGACTTTATTGTAGCCTATTAAGTTAACGAAGTTCGGAGTCAAAGCTATAGTGAAAAGGCAGGCTGTAGCCTAAAACTGTGTTGGCTACAAACACTCATTAAAAACTGATGCTAATTATCTGGGAAATATTCTCTAACTGCAGTCAAGTTGTCGTTGCTTGTGACAAACCATTGTGAATTTGTTGTAACATTAAAACAGGAGACGACTTATCCTTTGTAGAAGACTGATGCTCGGAGATCCAGTGGTTTTCTCAGGTGAACGAAACTTTCGGAAGATCAATCGCGCGCAATTCCAGGATGCTTTATTTTCATTGGTTGCTGGATTAAATCTTACCCAGATACAACAGATACGGTTTTTTTTCCTGATTGGCTATTGTGTAGCCGATTTCTTTTTGTTGATTGGCTGATAAGTGGCACCTCACGGCAGAACTCCAGGGGATTCGGGGAGACACGCTTGATTCCTCCATGGTAAGGGCAGCGCGGCCAGGTCATGTTTGCGCGCATTAAATAGCCTAGTTTTTTTTCAGCGTGAGAATTAGGATGTGTGGCGGGAGTGCGTGACTAAAGACCGAAATGAGTGACTGTCACGCTCAATGCGTGAAACTTGAGAGCCCTGCAGATTGATTGAATTCCGTCAGTTTAGTTGAATGTTTCCTCTGTGAAGAAAGAAAATGTTTCCATCAGTATGTAAACCGATGTGGTGTTAATTTAACACACTGACATTAAAACTGATTGACTTAAGGTTTTCTATTTCTACATCCATCACAATTCATAATCCTCAATTCTTGCTAACCGAGACCCCTGAGCATGAACATGAACATGAACATGAAAGACGTGCACGTTGTAAAGCCACCACATCGTTATCAATATCTGACTAAACATCGTGATAAATTACAGATAATGACATACACACTGACATTGACTTGTCCAACTGTCTGACAACAACGGTGTGCGCATTCACATCGTTCCTGTTTCAGGGCATGGGAGGCATCAGTTTATGTAGTGTAGTGCATTTCATTGCTAATGACTTGAGTTTTTAACACAATATGAGATACTGAACATAATAATGCTATGACCTGAAATGAATGGAAGACAGGAATGGAATTATTATTAGTCTATTGAATGATCGCTGTTAACAGAAAGATGGACACGAGGGGTGTGCACGAGTGTATAGCTAGCCTAACTATAGTCGACGTTAGCATACTCAGGGCGGTTGCAAGTGCTAGCCAAAATTAGGCTACTAGTGCCATGAAACGCATATTTTGCTTAATGGAGCAAAGCTAACTAAACAACAAAAAAGCTGTCTGAACTACCAATGGAAAGGGACAAATACTGTACTTACCAACACATGCTTGCGCAGATTTGAAGAATAATTTTTGTATGCAGAAAGTTCTGTCTGGCGGGGAAGGCACAGCTTACACGTCATTATATAGCTGTTGCCTCTTTTGCGTTTGAAGGCAAACTGTTTGCTGAGATGTGGCCACGGGTTTTCTTCATCTTCTTTAGTCTTATCTGGCGGAAAGTTCGATGCTCCCGCTTGTTGGTCGTCCGCAGCTTCTTGGTATTCCGCAATATCATCCTTCTCTAGCTCGAGTGACTCAGGACCGACGGCTTGCACGGACTCCATCATCCACTGCAGTGAGAATTGCCTTGCTTAATTCCCGCCTTGAATTATGTTTTTTTTTTTTTTTACTCATTAACGGATGCAATTTCCAATGTAGCGAAGTTCAATACTTCAGTCAAAATCTACTTAAGTAAAAGTAAAATTACCCATTTCAAACACTACTCAAAAATGACAAAGTACAGAAAAAAAACGACTCAATTACAGTAACGTGAGTAAATGTAATTCGTTACTTTACACCTCTGGTTGGACAATATTTATCTATCATATAGGTGTCATTTTAAAGCTTAATTTAGATTGTTTTGTAGACCTGATGCAACGCTTCTTATGAGGTTAAATTCATTCATCTGAAGTATATTTTTAACAGCCAACTCTTGAATGCGCTTTGATACAATATGGTCATGCAAAAGTTAATTAAATAATGTTTCTCTATAGTTTGGATGAGAAGAGAGGGGTACCTGTCGGGAAGACCTACATCAACGATAAACAGTGCCGGGAGTTTATTCGATCAATTGCCACCATCGAGAGGGGGAATACAGAAGAGCTCATCAAGGATGCAAGGTTTGTGGGTCTTTTGATGGACAGGTCTACAGACAGCTCCGTGAAAGAGGAGGAATTGCTGTACATCCAGACATGCACTGAAGGAAGAGTGGCCGTCAGATTTGCTGGGATTGACGCCGTGGAGAAGGCTGACGCTGAACACATCACATCTGCCATCTCCGGCTTGATGGACAGTGTGGATGAGGAGTGCCTTTGCTTGTTACTTGTGCCACTGATGGAGCAGCGGTGATGGTTGGTGTACACAATGGTGTGGTGAGCCGGTTGCGGGGGGACCGAGCATATGTAGTCGGTGTGCACTGCATGGCACATCGACTGGAACTTGCTTTTAGTGATGCCATAAAATCCAACACAATGTTCCAAAAGGTTGAGGAGCTGCTTACATGGCTCTAGAACTTTTATCACCAAAGTGCTCTTAACATTGCGAATTTGTTAAGCAGCTGCAAGACCTTGGACAAAAGAGCCTTACTCCCAACACGAATTGGGGGTACAAGGTGGGTCGGCCACCTCAACCGGGCTTTGGACAACTTTTTAAGGGGCTATGGTCCCATCATACTGCACCTTGAGCAGGTGAGTTGCATTTAAATTTGCTTTTTGTGTCGGCATTTATGTATAACTTATCCACAGCAATAATTCATGCATAAACACAACACCCTGTTTATAATTTTCTTATGAATTCAATACTACTTGTTGTGTATTTATTCCAGATTCAATCACCTGATGCTCAGGATGTCCAGGGGAATCAGCAGGCAAAAGCTAGAAAGCTGTATGCCGTTGCCTGGGACAGCTCTGTTCTTAAATTTGCAGGGTTCCTTCATGACCTCACAGGGCATCTGACAAGTCTCTGTATGCCTGCAGAGAAGTGGGTCATGTCTATTACCGCGCACTTGTGCACTTCAAACACTGACTTTCAGAGTTACAGAACCAGCAGAATTTATAGCGCACTGCAAACGGTAAAACTTTTTACTACTCGCCCTAAACGGGCGCCATCTTGGCTACGTAGCGGAAGAGGAGGAGCCCTTTCGGCAGCTTTTCATTTCTAAAATAATGGCGGACGAGATGGCTAAGACAGTGGCAATAGCTCAAGCAGTTACAGACCATAAATGTATCAGCGGTAATGAAACATTTTATTGATAATAAATGTACTACTAACACGCCATTCTCAGATTAAAGCCAGCGACATGAGTATTTGGTGGAGTTAACGATGTATACCGACAGTTAGCATACACGTAAATATTAGCCAGTTAGCTATGCAAATCTGCTATGTAGATCAACTGGCATCTAATGCTACCTAGCTATCTAAGCTAGGATCCGCCATTTGTCATTCTAGAAATCATTTTAGCTTTCAATCGTCGTTGTGGTTTTTTTTAATGTGGTATTTCACATGTCTAGGGACAGACGAGGGCCCTAATCCCATGGCGTGCCGCGAATGCGTCCCTCTTTACGGGGATTTACATGCATGCAATATATTATGATTAAGGTGATGTTGTTACTCTTGTTCTTATCTATGTATGGTGCTCAAGGAATGTAAAGTAATCATATAGTCAGCCTTCAGTTCAATAACCAATTACCAGACCAGTTGAAGGCACAATGATGTGCAACTCCAGTATGGTGAAATGGAATCCATTTCTTAGCATAAATGTATACCTGCTATACCTCTCAATCTGAGCATTTATTTCTTTTGGCTATTCTTGAGGGGAGATTATATTAATATATAAGTAATTTAATCAATAATATTTTTGTATCATTGAGGTTTTTTAGTCTTTTATTGCCTTTTTTGATGTATATTAGAATTGATGCATGTTTCAAACAACATTTAATATGTCTGTGTGTTCCATTGCTAATTGATTCCTGTATCAGGGTTAACTTAACTACAACAGAGATGTGTATACAAAGTACAGTCAGTCAAGGTAGGCCTATTACTGGGTGAATTCAAGCAGATGATGCCTATGATTTCAGTAGATAATTCTTAAAACTAATTGAAATCTAGGGACATACATGTACAGATTTGTCATGTTTTATTTCCATATGGTGTCTGACAAAGATAATTGAGAATCTCATTGCAACTACTACATTAGGCTAGGCTGTGAAGGTAAGGCAAAATCACAATAAAATGTACATACCAGCTCGCGTTCAGCCAGAAGGCGGAGGATCCTGCCACGATATCGGAGGTGTCGTAGTTTCCACATGGGGTGGAGAAAAGGGTAAACAAGGGACAGTAAAAGGACAAGAAGTACGTTAATTTTCAGAAATGCCGTCAGGTTTAGATTTGCGGCTGTCGCGAGCAGATTTGCGTCCGTCACTTCCGCCTTAGATTTGCGGGTGTCGCAAGCAGATTTGCGTCCGTCACTTCCGCCAAGTGGTTCACGTAAGTATTCCATTTGAGACAACACTAATCAGCAACAGAGTGCACTACAGATGTAAGTGCGTAGTGCGCACTACGCACTGTATTGCAGTGTACTTTGTAAAGTGTGCGGTAATAGTTACGGCCGTGGTGTCACTATTGCAGAGGCACATGGCTCACTTTTGGGTACACAGACCATGCTCATGAAGTATCTTACAAAGTATGTCACTTATGTGTTTCACTACCTGTGTATTCATAACAGATAGGAGAGTACTGTTTTTTAAAATACCAAAATGATATGTAAAATACCAAAATGATTATCTACACTGAAAAAAATGAATCTAAGCAGTTGTAAATGTAACATAATAAAAAAATAAGTTTGTAATTTTACATGAATATATCTAGTTTTGAACTTAATCTGCATTTGTTCAAAATTCAAGACATTGTTAATTTTTTCCTTATCAAGATGTATTTACGTAATCCCAGTCAATCTTCTTAGGTACACCCACACAACAAACCCTTGAAGTTGTAGCAGAACACTAACGCGCGGAATAGCAACGTCTCTGACTGAAGGTAAGAATAAAGTTAGCAAAGCAGTTGGCTAGATACTACAGTATGGCAAGCCATTTTAACATTTAATCAGTAGCGCTGACTAGTAACGATATAACTACAGTCTTTCCAGTTTTCGCTACCACCAATTATCAAACCGGAGGCAATTCTTTTTGGGAAATGAAGGAGAGCCTCATTAGCTAAGTTAGCTAACGTTAGTCACCGCACATCTGAGCTGGTTTGCATGATTGTAGCTAGCTAACGAATTGTGACGTTAGCCACTGCCCGCAGACTAGCAAAGTCTTTGACTGAAGGTAAGAATAAAGTTAGTTAACGAAGTAACGTTAGTTGGTTAGATACGACAGTCTTTCCAGTTTTCGCTAACGTTACCACCAATTATCAAACTGGAGGCAACCAGGGCCGTGTTCGGATTCTTAGATAGCTGTCTAATCCTTGATCTCTTGTTGGACAGGTGTCTGACGAGAGACGTCCTTTCGGGGGAAGGTATCTCAAAAACCGTTGATTTCGAACAGTCTATTAAGATAGGATGTACGTCATCGCGCTGCGTGTACTTATGTGCTCGCACGAGCACGCTCTGTCAGACAGCAGTCAATTGCATCTTCCTTCGACGTGCTTTGCAACTTGCATTGGTTTTCGAGAGTTTATTGTCACACAAGTTTATTGTCATACTAAGTCGAGTTAAACTGTAGTGTATTTAAACTTAAATTAAGCTAAAACTTTAACTAAGTTAGATTCCATTAAGTTAGTTTGAGGTAAACTTAAGGTAATTTAAGTTTCGGCAAGGTGAACTAAGGTAAGTTGTTTTTAAGTGAAGTTATTAAGAGAAGTTAAACTTTAGTTAGTTAGTTAGTTAGTTTAAAACTAAGGTTTCAAATACTTAACAATGGCGAGAATGGCGAACATTGAAATTGTCCATCAGCTTCTGCAGGAGTGGATTGAAGAGGAGAGGTGTCGAATGGAGCAGGACAGGGGTCAGTGCAGAACCTACCGTGCAAGGATAGAGATGCTGGCAGCGAAGACCTTTGAGGTAAGTTTTTAAAACATAATTTTGAAAATACGTGATTTTAATAAAATGTCAATTATCACCAATCATGTGGGACATAATTCTGCTATAGTATGTAGTTATCGTCGAGACACAATCCCCACGTACAGCATCTAGCTACCGTCGACCTTCCTGAGGTAAATACAGTACAGTAGAGTGACTAACTGGCACGTAATCGCTCACGATAGCTTCATACTATCCGTGATTATAGTAAAATGTCAATTATCACCGTGTGTGACATAATTCTGCTATAGTTTGAGTTATCGTCGAGACACAATCACCACATACAGCATCTAGCTACCGTCAACCTTCCTGAGGTAAATACAGTACAGTAGAGTGACTAACTGGCACGTAGTCGCTCACGATAGCTTCATACTAGTGATGTGTTGTTCGTGAACGATTCGTTCATTTTGAACGAATCCTTACAAAGACTCGCGAGTAACGGGTCCTCTCAAAAAAAGATTCGTTCATTTTCTCGTGGCCACGCATTGGGACTTGCATAGGCTCAGCCAAGGAAACAGAAATGATTCGTTGAATGCAGGTCACGTGGGAAATGATCCAAAGAATCCGTATCTGAAGACCGAGTCGGAAAATGAACGAATCATTTCTGTTTCCTCTAGCTACCAGTACTGAGCCTATGCAGGTCACGTGAAAAATGATCCAAAGATCCGTATCCGGCAGATGAACGAATCATTGATCCGAAGACTCGGTTGGCAGAAGAACGAAACATTGACCCGAAGATCTGTATCCGGCAGATGAACGAATCGTTCACCTCCCGATCGTTCATTTACCCGAAGACACGGTCGGGAGGTGAACAACTCGTTCATCTGCCGGATCGTTCATTTACCCGAAGACACGGTCGGGAGGTGAACGACTCGTTCATCTGCCGGATACAGATCAGATCTCGTTCATCGTTCATTTTCCACGTGACCTGCATAGACTCAGAAGAGGAAACAGAAAGGATTTGTTTACCTCGTTCACTTTCGCGTGGCTAGGTTTAGTAAGACGTGAATGATATTCCTTCACAAGGAGTAATTACAGGTTTCGTTATTTTAACTTTTTTGTACTTTACTTAGGGTTCAGCGTAATAGTTTGCCGTGATAATTGAATGCTAGTGTGATAATAAATGACCACTTCAAATCATCCAGACTGTCATGATACAGTGTTATGTTGTTAGTGTCACAATATTTTAATGCAGGAATTTCTCTTTCTATTTCTGGTGTTTCTGTTTTGGCTGGCCAGCGGTACGTCTTACCTGGGCCCTCAGGCATTGGAATGTGCCCAAGAGGCTCATTTTTAATCTCAATATTTATTGTCAGAAACTGTGAATGGCTCTATCAACAGGTGCGTCGTACCGCATGCCCAGGACCATGGTGCACAACGTCGTTCATAGGGTCTGTGGCTGTGTAGTCGTGGCGATGCCAAGGGTGATCCGGTTACCTTCCACTGCAGAGGGGCAGAGAGAGGTATCGGAGGGTTTTGCCCGACTGGCTAGGCATGGGGCTTTTGCCAGGGCCATGGGAGCCATTGACGGCTGCCATGTTCGTATCAAATCCCCGGGAGAGCCCCATGGCCAGGATTATTTCAACAGGAAATTGTTTCCATCGATACAGCTGCAGGCGGTTTGTGACCATGCAGGGCGCTTCATTGATGTGTTTGTGGGTTATCCAGGTTCTGTCCACGACGCCCGGGTCCTGAGGCACAGCCCCCAGTTCCAGTCTGCCGCATACCCACCCCTCTGATACCTTCTTGTTGGGGGATGGGGGGTACCCCTGTCTGATGAGGCTCATTTCTCTCATCACACCATACAAGAATCCACTCGGGAAGTGGCACAACAGAGGTTGGTACATTAAAACATGTGATTTTAATTGCAATGTCATAGAGATTAATTTGAGTAATTACATGTCATTCATTTTTTCCCCAACACTTGTAGGTTTAACGCGCATCATGCCAGAGCTCGTTCGGTCATTGAGCGGGCTTTTGGCATGATGAAGACCAGGTGGAGATCTTTTTCTGTGCCTTGGAGGTGGACGTCTCATTTGTGCCAGATGTCATTGTGTGTTGCACTATGCTTCACAATGTATGTCTGGTAATAGGATATAATTTATACCATATATTGGAGACCAGTCTTGGATTTTAGTCGGTCATGATCCAGGTTTTTATCTTATACAATGGCTGCCACCAAGGGAGACAAAGCCTGAAGGTCCACTCATAGCTTCACCTCAGACTCATCTGAATTATTCCTTGTAGGATTTGCTCTTAAAAGCTGAGTTTAGGGGTCTTACCGTCTATTCAAGTAAGCCCTGGATACAAAGCTTTGTCCCGACCTGGGGGGGAAGGTGAGACCAATGTCGCACCTCACTCCCCTGGTCAAATTCAAGTATATTCGCCCAGGAACTGTCCACATGTTCGTGGAATCCAAACAAAAGTAACAATTATAACTAGGCATAATAAACATTGAATTATTGACTATGGCATATTCTTATTAACTATACCGGTCCCTTCATTGGGCAATGATGATGTCCTACCGGTGGATGATTAGGACCCTGAAGAGACCGTCGGGGGAGAGGACCATGGCGAAACATCAAGTGGTGGTGCCCTGCGAGACAGCATTGCAGATCAGCTGTCCGCACTTCAGTGTCTTCCATCGGGACACGATTATTGTTGATAAATTGTTGTATAGTTCTTTGATTAATAAATTGTTATATAGTTCTTTGATTGTATATTGTAATTACATTAATTAAGTTATAACACATGTCGTTGCAGGAACACGGACAGGAGCCTGAAACACCGCACTCACTCCACCCACCCTACTCACTACACTCACTCACACGAAAATGACCAAGGAGGGTGGTCGCTCCCTGAGCCTGGGCCCTCCCGAGGTTTTCTTCCTACATGGGAGTTTTCCCTCGTCACTGTTGCCCTCGTGCTTGCTTGGGGAGCTTTCCAATAAAATACACTTATTTTAACTGAACTCTATTGTTGTCTCATCATTTACATGTACTTATAAAAAAAAAAATAATGCTGTAAATGTTTAATTGGTATTTTTTTTTATTATTTATTTAAATTTTTCAGCCAGAAGCCTGTCTAATCTAACAGTGGCGCTCTCCTGCCGCTCCACCTCTCTCCGCTGCCTTTCGATTTCGAGGGCCTCCGCCCTCTCCATTATCTCGCCCACGAATGCCATGCTGTACCTCCTCTTCCTCATTCTTTCCTGGCTCTCCTCTCTCGGTGGTGGGGAGGACACGGCACCCATAGAGTTGGGCTCTGCCATGGATGAGCTGCAGGGCAAAGAGGCACGCAACACGGGTGGTGCGATGGAGTGCCTCTGGCCAAGCAGCTTATCCATGGCAGAGTACCATGGCCACGAGCTCCTACAGATAAATACTACAGTAAATACCACAACAGTGCATGCAATATTCCAATGGTAGGTTGTGACGGACCGAGCCTCGGTTGCCGTCAAAATGTGGGTTTGGCCCAAAAAGCTCAGAGACAGAGTGAGGGTTCAAAATATAAAGTTTTAATATCTTTTAAATATCCTGGAGAACTGCTAAGCATCTCAATTAGAAGACGACAAACAGCAACAGTCTCCAGGCATTTCACCTGCTCCGCCTCTAAATGGGGTAGAGGACAATCTTCAGCAGTAACAAAGCTCAATTAAAAATACCTGCTTAGCCTGTAAATGGGGTAGAGGTCAAAACTCAGCAGTCAAAAGGGTCCACAGCGAAACACATACCTGATATGACAAGACTCCCTAAACTAGACAGTACACTGAACATATATACATGGCGGCCAGCACCATTTCCACACACCGGGGTAGACACAAAAACCAAACAATACAACAATGACAAACCAGACCCTGAGACACAAACATAGTATTTTCCCACTATCATCAATCCAATACATAAATAATGTCTCAAAGGTTTGTTAAAAGCCACCTTATCCAAGTGGTCTGGCCCAGACCATTTTAGAAGTCCCCCCTGCCAGTCTGGGCAATTAGCAGTTTCACTTAGGGAGGATCCAATTGTAATCAGTGGTCTGAGTGTTTGTGTGTGCGTGTGCAAACCATGTCTGTTGGGTGCGCTTGGTGGTCGCAAATATGGGGCAGAAGTGTGCAGTTCATGTGCGGTCGCAACATGACCGTCACATAGGTCATGTGTGACTATCTAGTCATACCTTATATTTTGATTTCAGATTATCCCACTTCTTGCGGGCCTGAGTGAGCTGACCATACCCGCAAGGCCAACGGAATCGAGCATCTGTCTGAACAGACAGCCAATTGTATCAGATATGTAAATGCCACTACTTCTTCAACTGGTTACTGTGGCTGAAGAGTGCCTTTGGAGCACTTACTTCCATCATTCCATGGCACTGTTCTTATGGCCAGTAAAGGTATCAGTTGAGGACCCTACATAGATATAAAATATTATGAAAAACATTTTAACCACCACAAGACAACTATCGTAACGGCACCAGCTATTAAAAAAGTGCCAACTGTTAAAAACATTGGGTGTCTAGATTAGGACTGGTAACTTGTTTGGATTTCAGCTCCGTTTTTTTCCTTTGTGTAGACTGACACGCAAAATTAGCTGATACAGGAGGTGGTACCCATTAACAGCCTTTCTGTATATCTATGGAAAACTGTATGACCCTCACAAATTCTCGTCGCGAAATCGAATTCGTTCAGTTCATTCCATGAAGGTTTGTACACACAGAAATAAATCGCTGTCTAGTACACTAAATAACGCTGTACAACTGCAATTTTTTGCACACAAGATTTTGGTGTAACAGTGTACAGTTCAATGTCTTAACTATCTTGCTGGTGAACTGGCAGTTAACAGGTAACAGCTGACAGTTGGATGTCGAACATTAGCCTTGATATTTTTAAATAGATTATTTTTACAGTACATTTTGTATGCAGTTACTATGCACATTTTCTAGAACATAAACAACCGTTCACTTTCTTAACTATCTTGCTGGCGAACTAGCTATGACAGTTAACAGCAACCAACTGACAGTTAAAACACCTTGATATATTTTTAAATAGCAGGTTATTTTTACAGTCCATTTTCACATCATAAACAACCGTTCACTTTCTTAACTATCTTGCATTAAATTCAGATAAATACCAGAGCTAACGTTAGCAAGCCCGTTAACAATCTTCAGCTACCGATAGCGGGAGCGTGCATAAGTTCCCACAGCCCTATGTTCCCACATTTCTAGGAGCTTTTTCAAAATTAGGTTTTATGTTCCCACAGCTCTGTGTTCCCACATTTCTAATACTCATTACAAAAATCCTACAGTTCCCACATTTCTACCCCTGCCTGGTAGTTAAGGGTTCACCATTCCTTAGCTGGTGATTTGAAGGAGCTAGCTAGCTAGCTTCCCAACTCGAATCCTAACCCTAGAACATAGGGCTGTGGGAACATCAGGACTAATTTTTCAAAATAAATCTGGGAACATAGGGCCTAATTTTACAAATTGTCAGTGAAAAAAAAATCCTTAGAAATGTGGGAACATAGGGCTGTGGGAACATAGGGCTGACCCCCCGATAGCGACCTGGCTAACGAATTCAGACTATTTTTTGTTAATCAATCATGGCATAATTACATAGTACAGTTTATTTCTCTGTAACTTTTCAAAAAAATAAGCAAAAAAAGCAAAGAAACTTACACTTATGAATACTTTTGTTGCCCTGGACCAGCACTTCAGTGGTTTGTTCCGCCATCTTATTAATATTTTTTCTCTGGTTTGGGTTCTGGCGCACAGAGTTGCGGGTAATACCTGCCGCCATTGAGACAGCAAGGCAGCTCATATGCTCTCTTGAAAGATGACCGTTATGTGACGGTATTTCAAGGTATCTTATTAAAGCGGAAGAGAAGGTTTAAGACATTTCGAACAGTCCCTGCTCTCTTAATAGGAAGGAAGGAGGGAAGGAAGGGAGCTAGCTTGTAACTATTAATGGCTTATTTGCCACGATGTGATTAGCACGCTAGCTGTGTGTCTTGGTCATATAGCTTCGTAAACGTTTGGTTAACAAGTCACTTGTGTGTTTAGTTGTATGACTTCGTAAAAGTTCGATTAACAAGTCAATTGAGTATTGAGCCGTATAACTTCACAAAAATAATAATAATAATAAAACTATCGTTTAAAAGTCAGGCGATCAACACAACTTCTCAACGAAAAAGTAAACAGTCCTAATCAAACGGACTAAAGTGACGACTTCCGGGTTTCAATACGGATCCTTTAGGAAATTCATGGGTACCAAAGACGTCACTTCCGTGAAGCCTTCCGCCATATTTGTGTCCGACTCAACCATTATTCCCGTTGTATAAGATTTTTGTACCCAATAGTAGCTAGGTAGTCATATATAATAATATATAGTAATAATATAATACTAGTATTGTTTTCTATTGATAGGTTCTTCAAATTTAGACGTTACATGTAGTATTTTCTAATTCTAGTGGTTAGTTAGTTAGCTATCATAGTTAGCTAGCGAACAGTCATGACTACAAACATAGCACACTGAGCTGCCAACTCTCCCGTTTTTCCCGGGTTTCTCCCGTTTTCTGATCCATCTCCCGCCGCCCTCCCGTTTTGTCATTTCTCCCGGTAATCTCCCGTATTTTACGAGGTACAAATGCATTTTATTAATAATCAAATCAAAATGTGTGTCAATGTTCTAAGTTCGCAAGCGTCAGCCAATCAAATTGCCTTTAATGCAAAGACGACAACACGGCTCTAGCCAATCAGATCATGTTTATGGTCAGGTCTCGAGCGCAAAGCGGAAAGAAAAAAAAAGATGGCGGACCAAACTCCGTAGATGGTCGTATTTGTACCTAAAAGTAGTTTTTTTCACTTTCTTTTGCTTATATTTTTAGAACGTTACCGAGAAATAGACACTGTACAATGTAAAAACCCCATTATTGTAACTGAAAAATACGTCTGAGAGGATTTGCAAGTGAGCCACCTATCATTCACTTTGAATGGGGATCGGATCAACGTATTCCTACGCATATAGTGTGTACACAATAAATACACCATTTTCAACCAATTTTTCAATCAGGCAAACCTACATTCTGTTGCGCAGTTGATCTTTCTGCACAGGCTATTGCTTTTAAATCATCTAACTGAGCAAAGATTTTTATAAGAATTAAGTACATTCAGCATGCAGACAGCAAGGAGTTACCTCAGGAACAGAGAGTGGACAGACTCTGGGGCTTTGTAGGGAAAGATGAGCGCTTCAGTCAGCTGGCTAGGCTGATGAAGGCATTGCTTTGCATTCCACATAGTAATGCCTACTCAGAGAGGACTTTCAGTATGGTAAAAAAAAATTGTTACAGAAAATAAAACTAGTTTGAATAACAGCACTTTGTGCTCTCTCTTATCTTGCAAAATTAACTTTACTAAGCCTGCTTCAAAGTACACCCCATCTAAAAAAGACACTTAGGGCAGCCAAGTCAACCACCTACATACAACACTACAAAACAGTAGTTTTAAGACCTGTGCAAGTTACATTAACTGTTTATGTGATTTTTTTTATGAATTATTTAATTTACTTTAATTTAATTATTTATTCTTGAATTGTTTTGTTATATTAGAAAATGTCATGAATTGATCATAAGTTATTGCAATAGTTAGTTGGTCTAATAATAATGTTGCTCTATTGTTCAACATTATTGTCACTATGTTCATTGCACATACATAATAATGAATACAAACATATTTTTTTTTGTTAATAAATACAGTTATTGTGTATTTATTTATAAACTGAAGACTACATAATATGTAATAAATACGTTGTCTATAAACACTTATATGCACAACATCCCTTAAAACAAATATTTGCAGGTATGATAGCACATCTAAACGAGACAGAAAGACAGCGATATTTAGAAAAAACATTGATTATTGGCCGTGATCCATATTTATTACCTTCAACTTTATGTTGTCCCTTAAAATCTGCCCCAACTGTCTTTCCCCGACGTATACATTTATCTTGTACACAATCCATCCCCATACACCGGAGATAGCCTGAAGGGCTTTCAAGATTACAGATGCATATCAATATGCAGTTGCAGGATGGGTGAACTACACCAAGATATGGCATCTGGAGACAAAAAATATGTATGTCATCACGGGACATCTTAGTAATTCAAACGGCGATTATCAACCGATTTATTTTAGTGGTGGTTAAGAGTGCCAATGTGGGCTAGCTATGTGTAGCTAAAGCCTTTAGTAAATGGCTAAACAGCTCGCTAACTATTAGCACTCTAGCTTGCTCAGGAGAGTTTAGCTCTGATAAGACGCAGCAATTATTCACGATTGTATCAACGTTCTGCATTTCACTTAACATGTCAGTCATTCCCAGGCTCTGAGCACAAAATCAACATGTCCGTGGATAGTGGTGCAGGAAGATACAAAATGTTGACTGCACAATCTGAAGTTTAGATGTTGGCTGCCAGTTGTCTCTTCTAATTGGCAGACAACCATTTATTCCGCCGATCTAAATCTTTTGGTATACAATTAAATTGTTTCTTTGGGTAATTTTTGCGACTATTGTCGCATCCACCAGCACAACATAAGCAAGGCATTTTAACTTTCTGTGGGTTGTGACCGACTATTGTCTGTGTTGTGACCGACGCTCAGCTAGACTTTCGGACACAAAGATGGCGGCGCTTAAACGCAGTGACGTCACATGGTATCCATGAATACGTTATCCCCGCTGACAATTACATTAGTTTTTGTATAGGGCAGTGGCTCACAATTCGTTAGCTAGCTACAATCATGCAAACCAGCTCAGATGTGCGGTGACTAGCTAACTTAGCTAATGAGGCTCTCCATTTCCCAAAAAGAATGCACGTGCACCCAGTCTACTTTGATGTCTCAAAAAAATGAATGCCAGCACTGTCTATCAAGTAATTTGTAAGTTGTGCACTTCGGTGCCTTTTTGTTCTCAACTCCATCCAAGGACACTCTCCAGTCTGGCTGATCGCAACACAATCACTCGCTAGCCACTTGTTAGTGTTAGCTTCAAATTATACTAACTTAGTTAGTTCGTTGGCTAGCTAGCTTCAAATGTGAGCCACCTCACACTGAATTGTCTCACCCCCCAGTAGCTAGTAGCCTAACTGTTGCTAGCAAGGTTAGCCAAGGTAATCCTGGGCCCTGTTCGAATTGGCTTAAAATTAGCGTAAACTAGCGTGCTAATCACACCGTGTCAAATAAGCTATTAATAGTTACAAGCTAGCGTAAATAAACGAATTGCCGTCTTTGCTTGTTTGTTTATTTCACATCGGATTAAACGTCTGTTGCTCATGTCACGAAGTGATTGCACTAACTGTCCGTAACACTATGTGTAATATACAACTGCAGAACAGTTTCATCCCCGGGGCCATCACAGAACTAAATAATCACACAACCCTCATACCCTCCACCCAGCACAACTGCACTTTTTTTTAGTGGTTTCACAAACAAATTTCATTGTGTATCTAATGCACAATGACAAATAAAGTCTCTTATTCTATTCTATTCTATACAAAACAATGTAGCACACCAATGCAAATAGCCCTGAACACCTCCTCGTATGCATCATGTTATTGAAATGAGTTCCGAAAATGAAAAATGGTGTTTGTTTGTTTAACATGAAGCAGACCACTGAAGCATGTTGACGTTGTCAGAGGAGTAGAAAACCTTTGTGATCGAAATGATTACCAAACAGTTTCCAATTGATGTCTTTGAAACAAATCTATTTAATTCTTGCCACAATCTCGACACATAACTGCTCTGAAATTGAAGTTATGTACTGACATCTGAGTACTTACACATTACAGCCATCAGTAGAGATTGATTTACAGGTAATATAGCTTCGTAAAAGTTCGGTTAACAAGTCACTTGTGTGTTTAGTTGTATGACTTCGTAAAAGTTCGGTTAATAAGTCAATTGAGCATTAAGCCACCTGACTATAATGGGTCAATTCATATCAGCATGCTAACGTTATACTAGCTAGCTACTAATGGTCGAGAGCTTCAGTTAAGACCTACAATACTCTGCAACATTCGTGTACCACATGAACAACTAACCGAGTCAATGTAGACATAAAAAGTCATGTAGATAGCTTTATTCACATAAGCCGTATAACTTCACAAAAATAATAATAATTTAAAGAAACCCGATCGTTTGAATGTCAGGCGATCAACATAATTTCTCAACGAAAAAGTAAAGGTCCTGGTATTAGCCAATCAAACAGAGTAAATCACCCACTTCCGGTTTCAATACGGATTCTCTGGTCAACACGTTATCTCTGCCGACAATACCTCGCAAATCCTATCAGACATATGTTTCAGTTACAAAAAAGGGGGTTTTACATTGTACAGTGTCTACTTCTCTGTAACTTTTAAAAAATCCAATTAAAAAAAAAAAGTCAAACAAACAACATTTAGGTACAAATACGACCATCTACGGAGATTGGTCAGCCATCTTTTTTTTTTTTAGCTTCCTGCTTTTCAGACATGAGCATAAACGCGATCTGATTGGATAGCGCCTGTGCTGTCAGTTATGCATGAAAAGCAATTTGATTGGCTGACGCATGTGTTGCCTCTCGAAAAGTTGAACATTGTTCAACTCCTGCAGCAAGCAACGCATGAAACGCAACGGAGCAACAATTCAGTTCGGCAGAGGATGACGTCACCCCATTCAAAGTGAATGGGGATGCGTCAACCTTGCCGGATCAACGCATTCCAACGGCTACGTGTGAGCCCAGTGTTACACTCCTCTCCTCCTCATCCTACCAACACCCCTCCTCTCCTCTCTCCTCCTCACCTTACCTACACCCCTTGGGGTGATATTTCCTATCACCTCACTGTCCTCCAGCTCCATTCCCTCATCCACGGTATCAATAAGTCCGTCCGGAGGGTCTTAGATAGGAACGGATGGTATTTCATGGACACCAAGTTGACAGGTATCACATATCAGTGTATTACTTTGCGAAGCTAATGTAAGTTATACTAAATGACAAAGAGTGTGTACAACTGTGTAAAGTCATTAATTATTTTCAAGAGCAAAATAATTGATTTGAGAAACCAGAAACATTTATTGTTAGACCCAAGATGTGGGCATGGACACACACACACGAACAATTGAAAATTTAATTTTTTCAGACACGAGGGAGAATTCAAAAATGCTTGAGGGTGTGATATTCCTCGAAACAGGGAGTCACACTCAGTGCGACATCGCAGGGGACACAAATGTACTTTGTGACCTTCCGCAGTTGGGGACGCCTTGTTGTCATCTGGCAGACCCTGCAACGGCGCCTTGTTCGCCCACCCTGCTGAGTTGTCTGTGTAACCAGCGTTGGAAAGTGGCGAGCAGAGAGTCGGAGTGGAGTGTCCAGCGTTGGTCGTCCACCACATGAGGGCCTTCTGGCAGTGTGGTATTCCTCCATCAGCTGGTGCACCAAGTTCTCCCTGAACTGGGGATACGTCATCTCCTGCCCTGTCAGCTGACGGTGGACAACATAACTGTTGAACACAGCCACATCCAGGACATAAAAAAAGTTTCCAGTACCATTTGATGGTCTTCCGTGCACATTCTACAAAGGTGTTGCGCCGGTACAAATTGTCCACTGAGCCCATTTTGCTGTTATAGGCCGGCACACAGCAGGGTTTGGAGAGATGTCTGCCTGTGGCATAGTCCACTTTCCCCGTCAGAACCATGGACACAGAGTGGACAGAACATGGACGTCACCCTCCATTTTGTTGCTAACATTTCTCCATTATTAAAATGTTCCAGGTCACCCTTGGACATCTTGTCAATGAACTTAGACATCCCTTTCCTATTAGCTCTCACTGTACCACAGGCACCAGTTTGGTTTTTCAATAAATAATGAAAAAGGGTGGGACTGCTGTACCAATTGTCAAGGTGCAAAACGTGACCCTTGCCTAGAAAAGGCTGCATTAAAGTTGTCACAACTGACCCCGACATCCCCAAGTCTGTGACCATTGTAATGTCGGTAGATTTGCCCGTATACACAATTATGTCCTGGACATATCCTGTCAGGACATTGCAAAGGACAAACTGTTTGATCCCGAAACGGTGGCGCTTTGAGGGTATAAACTGTTTAAAGGACAGCCTTCCTTTCCACTTCATCATTGATTCATCTATGCAGAGATCTTGGTGGGAGTGAAAAATCTGATTTAATGATTGGGGTATAAACAGATCAAATTTTTCGGCTAGCTTCCCAGCATTGTTAAAATTTTACCTCAGTGACTGGGCATAGCTGTTGGTCTAAGTCACAATCAGGTCCATGGTGGAGGTCGTAATAAACATTTTAAAACACTCTGCCTCCGTGTTAACGTTAGGACGCCTTATAGCGACTGACAGATACCGGCATGTATCTGTGCTTTGTATACTTACCCTATCTTCCACGTGTATTTTGAGCTATATAGCTTTTCGTCGGAGAAAGTGTTCTTGGCCAGGGAAGAGGTCCCTAATGTCATCTCAAGACAGATTATGCAGCTGGTCTTCGCTGATATTAGCTGCTGTAATGTACAAAACATACACAAAGTTAGTTAACCTTAATGGTTCAGCACAGCTAACTGGAATAGCATTAGTTTGCTCGACTAGCCAATTGAGCTAATCTAGCCTGGATTTTATATCAATGAGATATCGAGATCCTCAATGACGAAAGATGAATTTGATGATGATCAGATACATTTTTTTTTCCAGCAGGTGAGCTTTCCTTGAGCCTTCCTTTTCCCCAAAATTCAAACACGAACATTGATGAAAGTGGCGCGAGGTAGTGAACAAGGTGGAATGTACCAAGTCAACTTCCCGGAATGGGGATGAATAATCGAAACTAAAGCCCCGTCAACACTAGCCTGGGTAAATTTAGAAACGCACACATATGTCTAAGTTTGCACCTCCCGTCCACACTACTACGGCGTTAATGTTAAAATCAAAATGTTAATGTTACCGTCTGTAAAATTGCACGCTGAGCTATCCTAGCTAGCGATAGCAAACGCCAGCATTGAACAGATCTTTTAACGAACACTTTGTATTTAAGCTGCTGGCGTTTGCTATTGCTAGCTAGGATAGCTCAGCGTGCAATTTTACAGACGTAACATTAACATCGCTAGCTAAGATAGCTCAGCGTGTAATTTTACAGACTGTAACATTAACATTTTGATTTTAACATTAACACTTTAGTTGGAGAGACTAGCTTTACTGTATCAATGTTGAACAAAAGGCCATTATGAAGTTTTTTAATTTTAATCTTTGAAACATTTTGTGAATGGGCAACCTACTCCTGAGTATCCCAAGGTATGCATAAGGCACAACCTGAGAGCAATAACCTGGCGACCTGATACAAAGCCATAGCATTACATCAGGATCATCATTTTACAAGCAAGTTATCAGTACAGTGACTGAAATACTTTCAGCAACATGCACACACATTCCTTGAACAATAACGTTACTAGCAGCTATCTTGATCCACACTGGTACATTACTGTACTGTTCTCTAGATTGTGTAGGAATGTTAGTAGTAAATAAGTAGGTTTAATATGGGTTTATCTAATTCAGTATAAAACAAAGGGGTTAGGAGTATTATTTGAATGGGAAGATGGGGCTGCTTTGTCTTATGATAAATAAAGGCTGGGTCTTCGAGGTACTATGATAGGTTTCTGATTGGTGGAGTCAGCGGGGAGGTCATAGGTTTCATTGGTTGAGCAGTCAGCTAATGGAGGCATTAGGGGGAGTGTTAGTGTTAGGTTTAAATGCCTAAGCGGGAGATATTTTTGTCAGAGCGTCTTCGAATTCATTCTCATATTGTTGTTTAGCATCTTCAATAAACCTTACTGAAATACTCTACAATCGGCTGTCTCCACTTCGACATTTTCTGGTACCTCGCGGTAATTGTGATCGGACACCACAATTGTCACCATCCTAGCTAGCTAGATAGATAGATACCTCAGAGTCTCTCGCCAGAGACGGAAACAATAATAAGAATAAATAATCTTTGTAGGTTATTAGCTAGCTTGAAATATTATATACAGATCTTACCCAGTGGTGAAATAACATGACTAGTCTACAAGGTTGGGCTCAGTGTTGCCAGGTCCGCGGTTTTCCCGCGGAATTGGGCTACTTTTGAAGTGTTGCCGCGGGTTGAATTTTTTGTCCGCTGGTTCGGGTAGACCTATTTTGCATGCAAATTACATGAATGTCTTTAAATAAAAATCCATATTTTAAATGAAATAATTTATTTATACCCAAATCCTACCAAACTGACTCCAGATCAGCACGTACACACATGGACATGGGACACGCCCACATTCACATAACGCTCTCAGTCTCCCGCTCGATCCCAACTCTGGTCTGGTAGTTAGTGTAGCTAGCTAGCTAGCAACCCCTGGAGAAACATGACACCCGGTAAGTGGGCTAAATACGGGAAGAAATATACGAAAGAATGGGAAAGTGAAAACGGAATTAAAGAATGGATAGAACGTGTGGCTGGGGATGATACCAAAGCTTTTTGTCGGTACTGCAAAACCGAGATTCGTGCGCACCACAGTGATCTCCAAAACCACAGCAAAACGGAGAAACACATTCGAAATGCTGTTCCGTTCTCCAGTTGTCGAGTGCGTACATTGTTTGACAGTGGCATAACCACAGTGAGAATTGACCGCTCTGTCAAGTTAGCCGAGCTTAAAATGGCAGCGCACATTGCTTGCCATTCAAGCATTTTGACCGTGGATCACCTGGGAGAGCTTGTTGGTGAAATTGCACAGAAGGACATCAAACTGCACAGGACAAAATGCTCTGCACTCATAAAAAACGTAATCGGCCCAGACATGCAGCACCAGCTTCTAAAGGATATAGGGGAAGAACTGTATTCTTTAGTTATCGATGAAAGTACCGACGTGGGCATGTAAAAACAGCTTGCTGTTGTAATAAGATACTACAGCCAAACACAGCAGCGCATTGTGTCTACTTTTGCTGGTATCAAAAATGTAGAGGGCGGAGATGCCAATTCAATAACAGAAGCATTGCTGGATTTTATGCAAGAATGCAAGCTGTGTCCAAAACGATGCATCGGGCTCGCAACCGATGGATGCAATACTATGTGCGGCAAGAACCATTCACTTCTCACAAAATTTCGAGAGCACAACCCCAACGTCGTGTTTGTGAAATGTGTGTGTCACTCGATTCAGCTGTGCTCCTCATATGCAATGCGTGTGTTGCCGAGAAATGTTGAATACCAGATTTCGCAAACTTATGCGTGGTTTTCACACAGTACTCTCCGCCAGCAAAACTACAAGCAACTCTATGAAACAATTAACGTTGGAGAAGCTCCACTAAAAATCCTCCAACTTTCAGACACAAGGTGGCTAGCTGTCAGCGCGTGCCTGAATCGGGTGCTCGACCAGTACGAAGAGCTCAGATTGCACTTCCAGTTGGCAAAAGACAAGGACCGAAGCTACAGTGCGGAGATTGTTTTTCAGATGTACTCAGATCCTGTCAACAAACTTTACTTAATGTTCCTTCAGCCCATCGTCCAAGAGGCAAACCGAGTGAACAAGATGTTTCAGATGGAAAACACAAATCCATGCAGGCTTTTCCACGAACTCATCACGTTCTATCTGAGCCTGCTACGAAGAGTCACAAAAATCAGCACCGTGGTCGTGGACAGCTCAAGGTGGACAGAGATCGTAGCCTTTGACGGAGCCAATGAAATCAACCAGCTGCCTCTCTCCGCTGTTGATTATGGAATTCGATTCCAGATGGAACTGGAGAACGCAAATCTACACGCACCAGCAGCAGAGGACGTCAAACAACGTTGCAAAGAATACCTGCTTGAATTTGCGAAGCAAATGAAACAACGTCTGCCTACCAACATGCAGCAACTCCAGTCTCTCGGGGCCTTGAGTCCATCTACGGTGCTCAGTGTTCAGAAAAAAACCAGCTAGCATCTCTGTCATTTCTCCACTTGTACACAGGAAACCTCGGCAAGCTTGATCAACAGTGGAGAGTGCTGGACACGCTTCAGTGGGAGAATACAGAAGACTGCAAAACCGAACAGTTCTGAATTGAAGTGAAAAATCACATAGATGCGGCCGGTGACAAGGACTTTGCTGAGCTTGGATCGTTTGCCCTCTCACTTCTGGCATTGCCATTCAGCAACGCAGCTGTGGAACGCACATTCTCGGAGATGAATTTGATCAAGACCAAATTGCGCAATCGAATGAAAGACAGCCTTCTGGAGAACATCCTTCGCATTCGGGCCTTCATGCAGAGGCATGGAATCTGCTGCCACCAGTTCGAGCCAACCAGAGAGATGCTGGCCTTGTTCAGTACAGACATGTATGACAAGGACCAAGAGGGCGAGGGATCTCAAAGCGTCTAATCAAAAGACATTGGACATTGTAAATAGTTCCATTTCAAGGAGTTTTTCTTTTTTCTTTTTTTACTGTAAGGCACCTTCTACAAGTCAAACAGGTAAGCTGAAATTATTTTAATTCAGTAAATGCATAGCCTATTTACACATGTATGAACTATAAGTATATGATTAAAATATAGTGAAGCAACATGATAAGGTGTTTCAGTTGAAATAAGGTATTGCATTAACTACAGTAAATGCATATGAAGTAAAAACAGTACATTCATGTTGTCCAGGCAGGGAGGAAGAGGGAAAAGGGAAGAGAAAGCCAAAAGACAAAGCAACAGGTTAGTTTGTCCGTCAGTGAATTGGTCTACACGTTCACAGAGCTATATTTTATTTATGATAATATACTGAATCTAATTACACAAGGCCATTTTAGGACCTAGGTGAAAAAACTGCTTTTAATGCTGGAATACTAAACATTTGGTGTTACTTTGTATATATTACAATACATTTGGCAATGATAGCAATGCTGTTGGACTTTAAAAGTAGTGTATATGGTTTGGCAGGGGCATATTTTGAGTTCTGATATTGGGCTGGTTTTATTGGCCATTGGGCTGGTTTTGATTGGCCATTGGGCTGGTTTTGTCACACAGACCTGGCAACCCTGGTTGTGCTGGTTGCATTTAATGAAGAGGTCGTGGGGTTTCTCTTTTTTTTGACTGAGACCTGTATGCTTTTGCTACGATTATTGTTGTGTCCACTTCGTTGTTGATCTTAATATTTTGAATATATCCTTCCACTGCATATTGCAGTCCCTTTTGCCTTGATCTGGAGGATATCGCGGAGGTATTACTCCAAAAATCATCACTCACACTGACAGCTATAGCGTTTGTCCCCGTAATCACCATGGCTTTTGGCTTGACAGTTTCGGGAATTGTGTCGGACGTAGCAACAGTAACTAAGGGGGCGGGGCCCTGGCGATCGGTCAATTAGTCAGCCTCTCTACTGTCCGTTAGCCGAAAACTCCCGCTCAGTGTCCTCCATTCGCTGGAGCAGCTGCCTTTTCATTTGCATCTTGTCCTGTGCAATCCGCGCTTCTTGCTCTTCATAGGGAAGTCTTCTTTTTAGCCTTTCATATCTGTAAGCTGACAGATAAGCAGTGAGCTTGTCTCTGCGACACTGCGAATTTCCATCCGGAGGGTCCTCTCGACTCTCAGGAGGCGAAGGAGGGCCATTCTTCTACAAAACATCAGTCAGAGGTTAATCGGTAGGCCAATTAGGTCGTAAGATTTGTAACTAAATATCAGCCTGGGTGGCACATACAGCACATAAATGAATGCTTGCGCGTACAGAGCGAGAGCCGCAGCTAAGAATGTAACGACAACTGATTTCTAACGGCTTCATGTTAACATACATGGAATAACAACATGTAATTGTACAACATGTAATTGTACAACATATAACCATGTGTGTTCATCAATAAATTGTCTTTGGTTACCCTTATGGACGAAGTTTATTCCTTGTGTATATCTCCCTATCCAGGGTTTTTCCTGGGTCAAAATGGGTCTTCGGTGCTCCAAAAAAAAATGTGCGCGCTGCGCGCGCAGTCTGTGTTACCATGTCACCTGGTAGCTTACATTTTACCATTTCATAAATAATGAGGATATGCTTCAGGAAATAATTTTGCTTCCACTTTAGATTCAAATAGATTGACAATAGTCCAAGCCCCATGGTGCTATCATGTATGGTTCAAAGATTATTAAGGTTTACCTCTTTACATATATATGCAAACTACTGAAATGTATATCAATAGAATCTAGAACTAACCAGTGGTCAGAAATGGAACACACAAATTATGAAAATCAAGTTTATCTATTATTACTATTCATTTTTATTATACAAACCTACATACCATTATTTTTGTTTTTATTATTAAAACTGTCCACAAATATGTTTAATAGTGTGTTTAACTTCTATTGGCCCACCAATGCGTTGTAAATCAAACTTTTGTCAGCATTTTGAGTGGACATTTAATTTGCATTTGTACAGGTGTATTCGTGCACGTCGGGCTGGCCCTCGCAGCGGAACGACAGTTTACAACAGTTTACATCGGTTTATCAATGATAATATTAATTCGAGATGCAACACAAATATATCCGCTCTCCTCCGAACGAGCTGAGCTTTCATTGATAAACCAATGCGGTTGTCTGCCTCTCCCGAGGACCCGCGGTCTACTGGTACTCGTTCAAACGGGTAAACAAATCAAATAATAGCCTACACCTGTGTAGGTCCTCAACATAGCAGATATTGTAATACATTGAAAGCCATGAATACTGAAAATGGAATGTTATGCTCAAAATCACCGCCGACTGATGAAGTCAGGATGCATACGCAAGTTGAGTGATTGGCAGCTGGCCGCTCTGTCCATTCGCGCACTTCACAGTTGCGTATTGTTCAGACAACACACGCTTATCAACTGGATTACTATTGATCAAAACAGAACGAGGTTTCGGCCGTAGCCTATACTTGAAACATACTATTGAGACCATATTCGAACATGCATTGCACGCGTGATGAAGGCGCATCCCACCACCTGAGCGAAATAATTCATATCTATAAATAACAGCTCACCTTTATTTTTTTAACCATATTTGTAAACAGGTCGCGATCAATATTTTGCAGTACAATAGGCTACCTTGGTTGAAAATCGAATTACGGTAGATGCATGCTAGCATTGCGCTAAATAATTAGACAGCTAACATTAATTAGTGGTGTTAACATAAAGTCAGTTATTGTATATGGCATTAATATTATTCTAAAACACCTTCACTAGTTGTTTTAACCAGATTTGTAAGCAGGTTGTAAACAACATTTTTGAAGTGCCTTGGTTTAAAACAGCTAAAAGCTAGCTACATTAAGTTGCTTGCTCAAATCTCAAATTCAAACCAAGTATTCTCTAAACTGGCAAGCTTGGAGCAGCCTCTTTTCAATGATTGGCTCAGGGGGTGGGAGGTGGGACAAGCTGCTGCCTTGAAGTCGACGTGAGGGCTCAAAACACCATTAAGCTGAATTGCGCCATGAATGACAGCTTTTTTTTTATTTATTTTTTATCGCAGACTTTTTTTGGTGCCTTAGGTGCTCGGGATTTGTTGTAGGCGCTCGGGAAAACGGCTTAGGCGCGCGCCCAAATTTTCTCTATGCAGGAAAAACCCTGCTATCAGTAACTGAGTATGTATGAGTCTCCGTACGATTCAACTCTGACAACAGTTCATCATCGCAATTAGGCAAAATTAATGTAAATGATTTTCAGTGGTTTAACTTACCGGAGTATCGGGATCCACCATGTCACTTGTCTCCAGGCCAGAGCCAAGTGTTGTTGTTGCCGGAGATCCTCCCCATATTTTTTCGCACACCTCAAAAAATAGAAGTGCGACTCGTCCATGGCCACTTCTCCCGGAGTCCACCGCATGCCTGTACTTACTCCTAATTGATTTCAGCTTCGTGGTTAAGGCTGTTTTGATGATATCCTCCACCGTGTGAGGGAAACCCTTCTCATTAGCAGCACTAGCTGTAGGATACTCAGCCGTAAGAAGTATATCCCCATACTTTGTTACACAACTTTCCCAATCTATGTTCTCTATTGCTTTCTGGGCTTTATATTCTTGAGTTAACCTAAGTAAGTATTCCATCTCTTCATCCGTACATGAAAAGAAACTCGCCTTTGCTGCTGATTTTGGTTGAGGCATTGTATTACTGTGACAAAAAATAGTCTCAGCTGCGAGGGGCAGGAGTGGCGTAACCATGACAACGATTGTCATGTAGCCGTGTTAGTGTGGACGGCAAACATTTGGAAACCGCTAGTGTGGACGGAGATCGTTTTCATTTCGAATAAGCGTATTTGTATTTACCCGGGCTAGTGTGGACGCACCCTAAGTTGAAATGCACTTGTCTTGGCTGCATTACTTCCATACATTTCAAATTGGCCAATGAATACATCTTACTGAATTAACTCTCTAATTTAAAAAATGATAACAAATAAATAATGTATTTGATTATGACCCATGCTTTTTGGCTCATCCATCACACACGCATGCTCACTGAAACAGACAACAATCTTTCACTCCAAGGAAAGAAAATGTGGCGGTGTGTTGTGTGCTATGTGTTTGTGGCTTTAACCCTCAAATCTTTATTTAGTCACATACATGTTACCCATAGTAGCAGTCCAGACTTTCGTGTACTTTGCGGAATTGATGGCTGTGCCAAAGAATACCGGGTATACTTCATTTTGGTACCACGTTAAACGTTGTCATGAGAAAACACCTGGTAGCAAGTGGTAGCGCTGCTAGCAGCCGAGCATGCCAGGCAGGGAGACGACCTCTTGCGACGATAGATTGCACGTCAATGGATGTGGGGAGAACATTTGGAGCATCTGGCCCAACCGACACCATGAACAACGGAGATCGTGCAACTTCAGTCGGCGAGAATACTGCACTGCAACCCTTGGCTGAGAATGCAACTACAGCGGAGCATTTTGACGTTTTTGACACCACTAGGAGCGTGTACTCTGGCTTCAGCAATGAGGCGATTTCGAGACTGCCACAGGGAAGTACTGCAACGATCAACTCAACTAGCATTACTCTCGGTCCATATGACGATTCTCTTGGCCTGCCCACCTATGATGATTCTTCCACATCTTGCAATTCTGAGGTAAGTGTCCAATTTTTGTAATAGCAAATGAGTTCAGTCAGTACCGTATGCAGGTTTGTGAAATTGAAAGTACTGACGTTTTCATTAATTGGCGTCTACAGAATGAATCACCCATGCTGCTCCGACCAGACAGGCTACTAGTGATGACTGCAAGGGGAAAACACCATCTTTCACAGGTTTGTTTCCATGAAAAAGGCTGACATGTCTTTGTCAATGTCTGAAGCTAACCCTTCGCTGTAGGCCACCGTAAAAACATTTATTTTCAGAAATACCATGTCTTTAATTCTAAAAAGTCTGATATAGAGTAGCACTAGGCCTTTTACACATGCCTATACAGGTCAGCAAGATGGCATGTTAAAGAAGCATTTGAGCAGTTCTTGACATTGGCGTGCATGCTTCTATTTAATTTTCCTGGATGCGTGTTTTTACGATCTCCCCATCTGCATTTTCAGAATGGTGTGAATGATATGGTGGCATCAATGCAGCAGTACCAAGCACTGTGACAGGCCTTTCACATGAACACGTTGGAATGCGTTGATCCGTCAGGGTTGACGGATCTCCATTCACTTTGAATGGGGTGACATCATCCTTTGCCGAACTGAATTGTGGCTCCGTTGGGTTCCCGTGCGTTGCGTTTCATGCTTTGCTTGCGGCAAGAGTTGAAGAATGTTCAACTTCTCGAGAGGCAATGCATGCGTCAGCCAATCGAATTGCCTCTCATGCATAACTGACAGCACAGGTGCTAGCCAATGAGATTGCGAAAAGCGCGAAGCTCAAATAAAAAAATATGGCGGACCAAACTTCGTAGATGGTTGTATTTTTACCTAAAACTAGATTGTTTGACTTTTTTTTGCTTTGATTTTTAGAAACGTACCGAGAAATAGACACTGTACAATGTAAAAACCCCGTTATTGTTACTGAAAAATACGTCTGAGGGGATTTGCATGTTATCCACACAGCAAAGAGCTCGCTAGCGGCGTCACTGGTTTGTTCACCTGTCAATCACTATAAATGTCAACACAACCCAAAGCAGAAGTCGCGTGAACAGCTGGAGTGGAAGATGGAGGATAAACTGATAATAGCGGTTGCTAACAACCCTGCCCTCTACGACCAGTCATTATTTTCGTACCGGGACCTAAACCGGAGAGCTCATGCCTGGAGAGAGGTGGCAGGCAGTTGGGGAAGCTGGTATGAATTCATGTGTTGTCATGTAAAGTCTTGTCATATTAATTCGGTAACTTACTACAGTAGTTGGTAGGAACCAGTTATGTGAGGTGACATTATTTAGGAATAATGTATTTCAGTCATTTCAGAATAGTTTTATTTAAGTAAAAAAAAAATATTTCAATAGAGGAAATATGCAAGACACGGTGGAGGTCATTGAGGGACCGTTTTAAAAGAGAACGTAATAGAGAGAAGGAGGCCCTACGAAGTGGGGCCGGAGCGTCAGCAGTTCCACAATGGCGCTACATGGCTATTATGGGATTTATAAGACCATTCATAGTCGACAGGGAGACAGCAAGCAATATGCCCACACACACTCCACCCCTACCCCCGTCCCCATCTCCATTCCCATCCCCATCTCCTTACCCATCCCCCTACACTTCTCTCCCTGAAACCCCCTGCCCTGTGCCAGCAAGCACAGACGTGAGGGAGAGCAGGAGGACAGGGGGAGGAAGAGAAGAGGCGGTGCCAGGCCTGGCATGGCCTTATCAGAATTTGAGAGGGGTCTCCCAGCGCCAACCTCCACCTCCACCACCAACGGAGGACGAGAACTAAATTTTCTTTAGGAGCCTCTTGCCCTCCATGGCAAGGCTTACCCTATCAAGAAGGGCAAGGGTGCGTTTTCGTGTGCACCAACTAATATTTCAGGAGGAACAGGAGCTGGAGGCACTAGCTACTGCATCATCATTTTAATTTATTTTATTTTTTTTACTTTCCTACACATACTGACCTACACAAATTTATTTTTTACACTCAACACTGCACACACTTCACTTGCTACACTGTTCATTTGAGTAAATAAATGTATTAAGAGTACCTTATGGCTAACCTGTCTTGGCTTCTTCATGTAGAACAATTGTATAATGGTTTTATACAGTGGTATGCCCACAAATGCAATCACTAGGGCTGCAACTAACGATGATTTTGGTAATCGATTCATCTCTCGCTATTTGTTCGATAAATGTAATGATTATTTCCCATAGCAAATTAAAATAATGACTGAAAATGTTTGAATTTCAACTTCAGATTTATTTCACTATCAGTGTAATATTCAGAACGAACGAGAAGACAGGCTACTCTGATAATTCACTGATTTGTTACATTGCATTAAACATAACTGAAATAGCGTAAGCAAGCAGCCTCCATGGGAAGGGAATGGCCGTAGCAGGTGAGGCATGAGCGGAAAGGCCGCATCCCCCACAAAGACATAGGGGAGTGGCCCCCGCTGCTCTGCCCCTGGGATGGCAGTGTCAGGCGGTATGTTCAGAGTGCCGTCTCTGAGGCCCTCTCCAAATGCGGAGTTTCGGAGGCTCCCACTGTCACTGGTCCTTCCAAAGCCCCCAACATCCACTACCCTGAAGAGGTAGTCTGCATCAACCACAGCCAGGAGAACCAGCGAATAGGTGGACTTATAATTAAAAAAGTGGGACCCGGAATTGCATGGACTTTGGATGACCACGTGCTTCCCATCAATCGCCCCGAGACAGTGTGGAAAGTTCCACCGTTCCTGGAACTGTGCAGCAATGGCCCTCCAGTCCTCAGCTTTGGGAACTGGCATGGTGTCCTTCACCAGGGCGGTCCATATGGCTCTAGCAACCTCCCTGACAATGCCAGACACGGTTGAAAGCCCAACCCGGTAGCTGAACGCTATGGTCATGAAAGAGTCACGAGAGGCCAGGTACCTGAGAGAAGAGTGTGTCATTAAAAAAACATTTGTGTCAATATGATACACAGTGTAACTTCTGCTATGTACAATGGTCTATTAGCTTTAGCCTAACCCTAGATATTATAGAAATGATACATAACATCATACTGTATATATATTACTTCTACTACTAGCACCAGGGACGTGCGGTCATATGAGGCAGAGCCTGTCATCTTAAAAAGTAAAAAATAAATAAATAAAATATTTTATTAAAAAATATATAAAATAAATATTCATATTTCTCTACTAATCTGTGGTATAGGTGTAATGTCTGCATGATGCCAATCATTTCGAGCATTTTTATAATCAAAATCGCTGAATTTGCGCATGTCCTATTGCGCATGTCCTATTCAAGGTCAGGTTAGGCACCATGTATTGTCTATGGGAGCTAATGAGGCAGTGCCTCACCTAGGATTGCGCAATCGCTCCAAACTGGGTTTTGCGCATGCATGCGCATGCGTAGAACCTTTGAGCTGAGCTCAAAACGCATTGAAAAATCATGTAGGTGAGGCACACAGTACCTCTGCCTCAATGAAGGGGGCGTGCGAGAGCGCACCTGTCGGGGTTATGCTGGGGAACGTTGCTCTTCTTCTACACTTATGTGGAATGGAAGATTTTATTGCTAAGCTAAAGCAGTTCTCAAAACTGGACTTTCAGTCCAAATGTGAAATGATTGATAATGGGAGACCCATGCCAGAGCTAAAAGGTATGCTTCAAGCGACAGGACGGAAGATAACTCGATCGACTTCTCACATTCAAAGCCAAATTCCTTTGAACATGTTTTGAACCTCAAGAATAATTTTGGTTTTGAACTTGCAGCGGCAGCTCCGTTGATTTCCCATAATTTCTCTTGGGATTGTTTTATGTCTATGTGAAGCCATTTAACATCACACAAGTGGTTGTGATCACTTTGAACCCAAGACTGCTTTTTATTGGTAAGCTAATTTTGGAAATTAAACTTAAATTGTAGGTAAATTGTGTTTCCTGGTTGCAATGGTTATCCTGTTGCTACATTAGCTAATTAGCTAGCTAAGGACACTTAATAACCTTACGAGTTAATCGGAAGAGTTCAATTTGCATGAAATGATAGCTGGTTATCTAGCTGATGTTATAGTCTCCTCGATTTAACTATTAAAATTATAATGGGAAAAGGTAGAAACCCTCAGGGTGCTTGTGCAACTTCGTAAGAAAGAGTTCATATTCACAAGTTCATATTCATGAGTGCATAATATTTACACATGAGTTCATCACAAGCTAGCAGCTGCCTACTGTATGCACCTTACCTATGTGTGTGTAAAGAATGCTGATATGAAAAACAACCAGTAGTCAATGTGAAAGCTGCCAATTGAATGGTGATCTTAGATACTCTATTGGGTTTATGTATTTGTAAATTTGACTCTGAAAGAATCAGTACCTCACTGCACGTCACTGACTAGCACCATCACCTGAACTTACACCTGCACTTTACATATACTTATATCACAACTGCACTACCTACTGCTATTGCTGCTCATGTTTATAGTCTTAACACTGCTAAACTGTCAATGATGTTCATACTCAATATAACTTATTTCATACTGTATATATATATAAATGTATTTATATTTTACCACTATACACATACTCTGCACCTTTCTGCCCTTTTTTTTGCACTTCTGGTTAGATGCTAAACTGCATTACGCTATGTCAGTACTTGTACTCTGTGCAATGACAATAAAGTTGAATGTAATCTTATATTATACATAATTTAGTTATACATAATTGATCCCTGATATGCATTATCTCTCTATATCATACAGAAGCTTTACAAGTCAAATGAAAGAAGTAGCCTACAGCAGGCATATTGGTAATCAGTATAATAAATGTTTTTAAAAACCTTACCGTAGGCAGATGGCAAGTCGCTCTGCGGGTCCAATTGCCAACCGCATCACAGTGTTGGCCTTCATAATAAGCGGAGCTACTTTGCAGAGCAACTCGTCAAAGTTCTCCCGCGTCATGCGGAAAAACTTTTTAAATAACACTGGATCCAAACGCAGCTCCTGGACAAGTGGTATTCACCCTGTCGAGATCTTCTCTGCAGGATGGGGTGCACCCAAAGTTATGGCAAAGTTAAAGTTATGGGAGTGTTTGACCAGTTTGAGGATCCACTTGTTGCAGTTTCTACAACTTACCTTCAGGATCGTATGATCAGAAATTGTTTTGATTATGTAGAGCCAGAGGAAGTATTTGTTGGCTATGCAGCATCATTGCAGACAAGAAGAGCGAAAAGAGTTCTTACAACAGTAGCCAAAGAGGTTTTCATTATATTTCTCTGATCAGAAGTTTGGAACAGTTCTTGTATATTAAGAATGATTATCACAAAAAGTTAAATTGACTTTTTTTTATCAGTCATAAAGTTTTTGCTGTCACTTTCAAACCGTTTTCCATAATGCCCTAAAATCATGTCTCTGATGTAAGGTTGCGGTGAGCACATGGAGTCCAATTTTAAAGGGAGTTGAGTGTTAGCCTGCATGACGTGCTCGAGTGCCATTAGCAATTTTTTCCAATATATATATATATATATACGCGAATCAAATTACTACCACTTCAACTTGGGTTAATAAAAAAATGGGTTATTCGGTTGGCTGTGTAAATCGGCGAGGAGACAGGCCCAGATTGTGTTTATATCACATACTGGCTGAAAAAGAAAACCCAGAGAGACTTGTTGTGGATACAGGCAATATTTGGTTCAGAACCCTTTCGGCTGGAATGCTATGATCAGTAGCTTTAGTAACCAGGGCTTACAGGTAAACGTCTACATAAAGTGGACACGTTTTTTTATTTGACAGTAAAGATCTGTTTGGTTTTTGAGAATCAAGACCCAAGACTCCCATTGGAGCTTCATGACTGCTCTTCAGGTCAAAAGGACCACTTTTGCTTCACTGTTGCCTGACCGTTCCCTCTTCAATCAAAGTTTCCCCTCAACCTCTTGGAGACTAAATGCGCCATCACACTTACCTTTTTCTTTCAGCATACTGTTTTGTAGGCTACTGGGTGCTTTTACTTCCAACACACCCCTCCCGTGGCTGTCACATGTAATCATGCCATCTGGGGATGCCCCTAGCCATGGGTATAGGGGATAGGTGACTAGCCCCCCCCCCCCCCTTCCTGACAGCAAAGTTGGTGTGATGTCCCTCCATGACCTTGCTGTACTCCTCAACTGCTCTTCCCTCATGTTCATTGCCCCATCTAAAGCAAATATCATACATTGATTTGGGTTTTTCTTTATAAAAAACTATGATAACAGTGTAACAAAGGCAGCAAATGATATGTAAATACCTGAGAGAGTGTGGTGTATTTTGGTCCTTGTAGGCCACAGGATAGCAAAGCTTCTTTAGGAGGGACACAGCTGGTTTGTCCAGATGAGTGTGGCAGGCTGCTCGGATGTTAGACGCAGTGACTCTTCCTGCCCTCTGGTCATACCACATGGCACATTTTTCTTGAAGTCTTGTTTCTACATCTACTGCACAACACTACAAATGAAGAGGCGGTGTAAGAAGTTTGTGATCTAGCAAAATAAACAATTTCTTGTTCTCTAACTGCAAATGAACATTAATATTTCTGAGACTGATTTCTGCACTCAAACTATCCTAGTTAGTTATTCCTGACATAAAAAAAAAAGTACCTGTTCTTCTGTTATGCTCAACCCTGCGAAGGCTTCTTCACTCTTTGACTGCAGTTCTGAAGATGATAGTGACCTGTGCTGGGGCCTGTACAGTTTAGTAAGAGGTGGTGGGATGTTCATTTGCACAGCCCGAGGTACATACCTCTCTGCATGGCCAGGAACTACAGACAGTATAGCACATTTAATAGGTTCCTTCTCACTGCTCTCTGAGATGTGTAGCACAATGCTGTGCATTCATCAGGTGTTGGAGGTGGAATTTTGGCAGGGGGAAGGTCACCACAACCATCAGTTGCTCTTTTTCTCTGTGCCTTTGAGAAAGCTACCTGGCTCCCCTCTGCATAGCTAACTTTTTTTTTAACTTCATAGATGACATACTTAGGTTCATTCCATATACAGGCTTCATCAGTGCATGCAGTTCCATTCAATTTCTTGACAGCTGCCAGCAGAGCGTAGAGAATAGCGCCTACATGTGAACATACTTCACCCAACCCTGCCATACAGGTGCAATGGCCGAATCTCACCAGCCCTTCCTTCTCCACAGCAACCCAAGCTGTCAAGGGGGGCTCATTTAGATGGTATGAGTGATGTACCTAGAGAGTGGGGGAACATTTTGATGTAGGTTAGGACCAAAATCACAAGCCATGGAGGTGTCAGATATCACTTTTTTTATTTTATTGTTTCAAATGCTCATAGGCTATATCATCCTCATCATCACATTAGGGTGTACATTTCCTGTGCTATTTACATTCTGGCTACATAATGCTTAAACACATGTATTTTGTCTCAATCACTGTAACGTGACTGGCAGCATTTGTAAACAGGGAGGGGGTCATGACTGTCATTTAAAACCCGCCCACGTTGCTGCCAGCTGATTGTAGACGTCTTCTGGGTCAACTTTTCTCGGACACGCAGTGAAGTAGCCATACTTTTGGAGCTGGCAATAAAAGCAGTAACCCTGTTCTGGTCGCCTCATTTATCAGAATAACTACCTAAAACGGGAATAGATCAAGAAATAAAGTCAAGAAACAAAGCATCAACACGATTAAAATGTGGATTACCCGGCTTCTGCTCTAAGGTTGCAAGAAGTACCTAAGCAGGTAGGCTAGGTTGCTGTATTTTGTCATCCTCCATCAAACCTAAAAACCAAATCAAATCAAATCAAACAGAGCTATGCAGTGGTTTCATTATTAGTGTGAACTTTAGGTCACCACCCTTGTGGGACAAGTGAACAAGGCAGACAAACTTGGTATGGTCTAGCATTCAGATAGATTCAACATCAGAGGTAGGTTTTTCTGAACAAATAGAAGCATCTCTGCCTTTTCACAGGCTATTCTATTCCTCTTTTCATCTATCACGTGGGAGGCAACGCTAAATAACCGTTCGCTGTCAACACGTGTGCTGGGTCCACACAGGTACTTGCGTGCAGCACGCGCAAGAGCAAATTAAGTTGGTAGTGTTAAACGAGTGTCGTCTCGCCCCTCATCGCATCACTGACACTTTACAACCTCCGCAAATAGCCATTTTGGCATCATCCTCTGATACTGTGAAGTACTGCCACACAGTCGACATGTTGAATTACGATGTTGGCGCTCATAGTAACCTAAACATTTGCTTCGCGTGCGCATCATTTGCACGTCACCTTATCGGCCAGGTACATCGGCAGAAATTTTCATATCTGCAGATGCCGATAATTAAGTTTTGAAGCTTTTATCTGCCGATACCGACGTCGTGCAGATATTATCATGCATCCCTAACAATTACTGCATAATGCCACTTTAATACACACTGGAAATGTGGTGGAATTTGTAGAAACTGAAAATGAAAGACAAACAGAAACAGATGATTTTACGGAGGAAGATTTTGATGATGACAATATTGATGACTTGCAGTGGCAGCATAATTTGGCCGCCCTTCTCCTTAGAATGCAGACAATACTTCATATATCAGAGAGTGCGTTGCAATACAGCAAATAAACCAGATACTGGACCTGTCAAAGCCTTCGCTTTTTGTTGCTATAAAGAGAATACTCTTGAACCACTATCCTGATACTGACATGTCTGTAGTTACAGAAATAGTAAATGCAGTCTCGGAAAACAATGTAATTGTGGAGCATACTCAGAAAGGAGGTTCCCTCTCCACTTCATGCAAAAGAGTCTCCTATGTTAGATGCATTTAAAATTGTGGAACCTGTAGAGTTCAGTATAGGTGACAAACAATCGGTTGTCTACATACCTGTCCTTAAAATGCTGCAGGCTTTGTTAAACAGAGATGACATATTGGACAAGGTTTTCAGTGTGGATAGCAGTGATTCACTAGGATACAATAGTTTCAGCGATGGTTCACATTTCAAAGAAAATACCTTGTTGATGGAAGAAAGTTTCAGTATTGCCCTGGGTCTTTACATTGCTGACTTTGAAGTTGCTAACCCTCTTGGCACCTCTAAAAAGAAACACAAAATGTGTGCTGTGTATTGGGTAGTTGGAAATCTTCCCCCCAAATTTCAATCTTCCCTCAATTAAATTCAGTTGGCCCTTCTTTGTAAGGTAAACACAGTTACAGAATGTGGGTATTCTGAAGTCCTTCATCCACTGCTTCAAGATCTAGTACTTCTTGAGAAGCATGGTGTATATGTGGAGAAATTGGGATCAAGTGTCAAGGGAACCATTTTATATGTTGCAGCAGACAACTTGGCTGGTCATTCATTGGCAGTTTTCCACAAATGTTTTATTGTTGTAAGGTTTGCCGCTTTTGCATGGCTTCACGAAAGGACATACAAGATAATGAAGTCGGGTCTGGTTACTTTAGCTTAAGAATAAAACAAGACCATGACCGCCATGTTCAGGAAGTCAAGCAGAATACTCAGTCGGCAAAACATGGTCCAGTGGTGTGAAAAGGAGCTGTCCTCTGAGTAATAACTTGCAGAATTTGCATGCTGTTGATGGGTTTCCACCTGACATTCTTCATGATTTACTTGAAGGTGTCATTCCCTCTGAGTTGTGTCTTTGCATTAACTCTTTGGTGACTGCCCCAAAATTGACCATTTTTAGTGACTTTTTGTAAATCTTGGATATCTCTGCAAATATTGCCTATAACACCATATATTATGATTCATTTTAAAGGGTGATGAATGTAGAATCAATGTAGAATAGATGGAAAAAATATTATCACTCAATTAAAATTATTAAAAAATAATTTATGCTAATTTATGCAGCGATATTTCTGAAATAAAACACAAAATGTAGGTGTAATCTGCTGTGGTTGCCATCATGTTTTAATGACTGCAATTGTGCAAGAGCAAAGTTTTAGTATATACTGTAAGGCATCTTCCTGCCAAATTTGGAGTCAATTTGACAAAATCTTCATCTCCTTTCACGCATCCTATAATCTCAGAAAAAACATATTTTTCCGAAAAAACACAATTTTTCCCCCAAAAAAACATATTTTCATGTATCTTGTTGTAACAACAATTTATTTGCCTAAATAGATATAAAACATAGAAACATAGTCACTATAGAACATTTGAACAACATGAACAACATTGAACAACAAATTAGAACAACAATTATTTTATATGCCACATTTAACATATGGTTACTTCAATAAACAAACATGGCAGTCAAGAGTGACTTATTTGTGGTAGTCCTTACTGTGCCAAACTTTAAAACAATTTTTTTCTGCAGTGCAATGAAGGTAGACTTGACAACACTTAGCACTGCAATAAGAAAATACTCTAATTTCCTTCTTTAGGGTCTGATAACAGACTTTGCAGTTCTTTCTCTCTGGGCCAAATGTAGGCATGTGTTCGGTCTCAAAACAATTGGGATCTCTAGATGGAGGCCTGTGTACTGGGGGAGTTCCAAACTCTTCAAGGCCTGCAAGTCCCCTTACCAGCTCTTCTCTAAAATCTAAGAGTGTGTAATTTGTAGGTCTTTTGAGATTGTCTGGGTTTTCAGCACGGTGTAGTTGGAACAGTATGAAGCTGTTTACGACAGCAATGTCAATGCAATGAAAAAACAATGTTTTCCACCACCTCATGCAGCGGCGAAGGACATTGTTGGATGCCAGTCTTTGATCCGACAAGTCAACCCCATTCATGTGTTGATTATATATTTCAATGACCTTTGGCTGCTTGACATTAATGGTGGACCAGGTAGTTCCAACTCTTTCCTTCCTGGAAACAATCGTGCAATCATTCGCATTATTTATGGAAGATAAGATGGTTACTGCCTTGTTATCTTTCCATTGGATAGCAAGACAGCAACCATCTCTCTTCCACCTCATGCTTCCCCTAGCCTTTTTCCGTGCCCATTGCTTCCCATTTTTCATAGACAAGGGAAATCCTCGTCTGTTCTCACATGTTGTCCCACAGGCAGGTGTTCCCAGTCCAAATAAATCTTTTATCAGTAAAACTGACGTATAAAAGTTATCAAAAAATAAATGATACCCTTGATTTAAAAGTGGGTTGATAAGTCTCATTACAACATCATACCCCAGGCCATTTGGTCCAATAACCTGACCACCATTTTTGCCAGCATATATATCGAAATCGCAAGTGTACCCATTGCAGCTATCAGCAAGAACCCAAAGCTTGATGCCAAATTTAGTCGGTTTGTTTTTTATGTATTGCCTAATTCCTGATCTATGTTTTGATTTCACCATCCTCTCATCAATCGAGATGTTTTGCGTGGGCTGATATAAGGACTGGCACTTTGATTTGAATTGTGCAACAAAATCTGCCACTTTGCGCAATTTGTCACCATCCTTCTCTTGTCCAGGGTCAACAATGTGTATAGATGCCATAAGGGCTTTGAATCTATCCCTTGACATAATTTGACGCGCCCAGAGGCCATGATAAAGTGACTTGGTACTCCAATACCTGTGAAATGAGCTCACCTTTACTAGACCCATGTAAATTAAAAGAGCGATAAGCTTGCCTAGCTCTGCAGGGTTGGTCTCGCTCCAGGCTCCTTGCTGATTGCCATAATAGGGCTTGCCTACCACCAAATTCCAGCCATAATCGTTGGTATATGTACATATGTCATTCAAAATCTCAACGGTGAAGAAGAGCCTGAAAAAGTCCAACGCTGTGGTCATTGTTCCACGCAGGGTATGTTTGGGAAAATGGTTTCCTGGTGGGCGGCGTGGAGCAAAGGGAGGCAGAATATTTGTAGTGTCTGGGTCATCGTAGCTTTTATTTACATCAACAGGACCAGGTGCTACACATTTACCTCTGGCCCTGTCACTTCTGCTGGTACCCCTTCCTCTACCCCTAGCCCTTCTTCCACGTGGCTGTCCTCTGCCACGTTTTTGCAGAGGTGACCCAAGATAATTTTCCGAATCACTCCCTGAACTTGACTTGTCTTGTGGTGGATATTCACCTTGAACACTGCAATGAAAATTAGCAACATAAAACATGAATGTTGATATATATCAATATTCATGTTTTATGTATTGATCTTTGACAAAGTTGCAATTACTTTGTCTCTTTACTGATCTATGATTTGCCATGCAATGATCAAGGTGAATATCATCCACCACATGATAGATATAAGAAGAATGTTTAGGATGAAATATCATAATAAATAGCAAACTACAAAGTTATATACGAGAAATAACAACACAAATGCAAGTATAGAAATATATAATCATTTATTTTGGTTGATCAAGATAAACAAAATAACTATGAGACAGAAGTGATAGCATTGTATGAAAAATAATGTGTATCGCGATCTAAATGCGGGACATATGACACGAACGAATCCATGAATGTAACGTCATTCACGTCAAACGTCAAACACTGGAAACACATAGGTTATCAAGAAAACGTCTAATAACTTCCAATAACCAATTCCAAATAATAATATAATGTTATAACGTTTAGTGTTACTAAAAAGATGTATGTATTGATATATATTGATGGCGCAAAAGATCGGAAATTGTAATGTAAGGATAAACAGCGTGTCGTTTAGGAGTGAACATAGACGCATCTAACCTCAATTCTTGATCATTATCACAATCATTCATTAATAGATGATCAAGTTCTTCCTCTTCTCCACTGCTCATCCCACCAGTGGAACTATCTGCATCTTTGTCCTCTTCATTGTCCGTTTGTAAACATAGATGAACCGCTTGATCGAGCGTGTAGACTTTGCTTGCAAACGCCATGTTGAAAATGAAGCGACGTCAAAAATATTTTTCTATAAAACATCTCTAAACCAATGGTATTTGAGACTGGGTATTCAAATCAAATACTCTTTTGTGATTGGACAACTGTAAACAACATTTTCAGTACCATGGGAACGAAGATTGAGTGAAATAGAACAAGAATGCAACAAAATACGTGACCAGTCATGAGTGACCGAAATTTAAAGGGACCGTCACCAAAGAGTTAAGGACATTATTACAAAAAAGTTCTTCACTCTTGAGATGCTTAATAGTGCCATAACAAAATTTCCCTACACACATTCTGACAAAACAAACCATTGGAGGCAATGGCCATGAAAATAGGAGCCTGCTCAGAATGTTCCCCCTGCTGATTGGTCATTATGTCCCAGAAGGAGATGAGTCATGGGAGGTTATACTGTGCTTGAAAGATGTGCTAGAATTGGTCTTATGTACTAGGTTTACTGAGGAGACACTCTATTATCTGGATTTAAAAAAAGGGGGGCTTTTTTTCTGAAGGCATTTCCAAACTACAGGCTTTGTCCAAAGCATCACTATATGGAACATTATCCTCATCTGATCAAAGTCTTTGGACCACTTGTGGATGTATGGACGATGAGGTTTGAAGGGAAACACAAATTCTTCAAAAGGGTGATTCATGAAGCCCACAATTTCAAAAATGTCCCATTGATGTTGGCCGATAGACATCTAGGATGGCTTACCATTTCGATTCTGCTTCATTTTTTAAACCAGCATTGGAACTGGGCAAAGTTAAGAGTGTCTTGATTTCTTCCTTTCCAGACAGTGTGCAGCAGCATTTGCCTGCAAGATGTGCACCACAAAATACAGTCCTTGCAGCAACATCTGCCACTATAGATGGTATTAAGTATGCAACTGACATGTTGATATCTGCAGACTATGTGCAGGCCTTCCAGAATTCAGGCATATTCAGAAGATTTTGGTTGTGAATACTGGTGTTTTGTTTATTTGTAGACAGATGGCTGCATGGTATCATGAACACCTTAGATCTTATGAAGTCTGCAAAAGTAGTGCAAGTTTGTTTGTAACTGAACTGAAAGACTTGAATGATGTCTTTCCCTTGTCTGTTTACAGGGCGAAGGGCAAACCGTTTGTTACTCTGAAACTATATTTTGTGCTAATGTCAATTTATTTTTATTCTCTCAGAACCATGGAGCAGTCCCAGCTACTGAGGGTTATAGTTAATGAAAATGACATCCGAAAATTTAAAAGTGTACTGAATCAGCAGTTCGACTTCATGCTTCACTATGAAGATCCTGATTTCAATGCTTTTTTCAATCTCACAGATGTAAGTGAATTGCCTAATAGAGCAACTCTGAAGATAATCTCCCTGGAAAATGTTGTTTCCACATTGTCCTCAGCCAGTACATTGTCTTCAGTTAGTTAATCTGACATAGAAATACTGACTCACACAGAAGCGGCATTACGTGAACAGTGGCCTTCTTCATTTGATGTGCCTTATTTCTCTGTTGATATAGAATATAGACTGAGACAGGGAAACCTAATTTACTTGAGAGATGGTAAACGCATGTCAGTGTCACGTGACATGAAGCATGACATTCTGCAGAAGCTTGCTGAGGAGATGTACAAGTATTCTGCTTATCCGCAAGATGAACACTGCTAAGCACCCTTGCCTTGCTGAGCCAGGGTCAAGCACAGGATGCCAAGGGTGGAAGAATAGCTTAACATTTTAAAAGGGAAATCTCCGTTCCAAGCTTCGCAGATGTGGAATGGCTGATGTGTCAGTCAATGGTAACAAAAGAACACGCCAGAATCCAGATGGCGAACCACTTGCAAACAGCCTGAAAAAAACAAAGAGGAGTGAGGCAAACTTCCTGCCCAATTTTCCACCGGGTCAGGATGCATCCGCATTGGAAAACAACCGACAGTTGCTTGAAGATCAAATGAAGAAAAGGACACCAAATGCAGCACTTGTGAATCAGCTGATGAACCAGACCTTCTCAATGAGACGCAAAGAAATCGTCGAAGAGCAGCCTCTGGTAAAACGCATGTTGGAACGCTGGCCAGTGCTTTTCAGAAAACAGCAGGTATATCGGTGAAATAAAACATACAGATCAGATAAACATAAGCATGTTGTCTATATCAAAATATTGTGGTCATCTCAATGTATTGCTTTTCTTTGTTTTCTCTTCTTTAAGGTTTTTGCAGAGTTCACAAGTAAAGATCTTGAACGGGACTTTTTTGAGTCCTTGGACCGTCACATCCCTCGATTTCTTGAGATCTTTCAGTCCAAGAAGGATGTTATTGGCAGGACACTTGCAGAGCTCCTTGCTCAAGCTGAAATGAAGGTAAGCAATTTTAAGAATAGTGAAAGTCTTTACTTTTTATGATGGCGATCCAGTTCCCTATTTATCAGAAGTCTTTCTGAAGAAACTTTTCCTTTAAGGTTAAGGTTTGTTGTGTTTTCTATGTCATCATCATCATCAGCAGCAGCAAATTCTAAACATGAACTTTAAAACTATTGAACGCATATTAATTCGTTCTTGTGCTGTGTAATATGTTTACTCTTTTTTTTAATCTTTGGAAAACAATTGGCCCAATGGCAAAGACAAGCAAGCTTAACAATACAGTAAAACACCAACTATTTAGCACATCAAATTACTTTTTTTGGTAATGGGATTTGTTGATAACAAAGCTATATATTATCAGTGCCCATGTGTTTTTCCCTAATAATTGTTTTCAGTTTCTTTTCTTGATGGTTTTCCCCTCATTTGCATCCTTATGTGATTTTTTTGGCAGTGAAGTTTGTTTTGGAAGTATTACATATAATCATACACAGTTAAGTCATGAAGGCCTTTTCAACAGCAAGGATGAACTCCTATTTATAACCTTCCTTTTGTCTACAGGATTCAGATGCCATCACAGATTTCAGAGATTCCTGTTGGGGTATTAACCGTCATACCCGAAGACAGCCCACAACCGAGTCAAAATGCCCTGCACCTTGAGCCATCCAGCATTTCTATCATACTGGAAGGTAACATCGTAATGGATGACCTTCAAAACCATGCTCAAGCTATTTGCTTGACTTTTGGACGTATCTACAACCTTCATTTGGACTATCCCAGAAGATTGAAAAACACTTTTGACTTCATTCAGAGGGTCATGCTGGATCTGGGAGTAGGGAGCCAAAACTTCAGAGCTTAAAAAATGCCCTTTTGCAGTAGGTTGTTTTGAGTTGTGTGTGGAACATACTGAATTGTTAAATGACGTGAAAGTACACTTTATCTTAAAAAAAAGAAGAAGAAATAGAAATCCACGTACCTCAACCACCATTTCTACTTTCACATCATTTAAAAATTCAGTGTACTTTCACGTCATGAATTAAGCCAGAATGGCCAGTTATGTGTCACAATCAATGTCCACCTTCGTTTTTACTTGGCTTAAGAGTGAATGTTTTGTTTGCCAAAATTGTATGTGCTTCCACAAATTGTTATACTATGAGAAAATAAAAAGTAATACGGCTGACTGATAATTGGTTTTCTTAATTCCTTTAAGTAAACAGGACTATTTAGTGAAGTCACATTAACTTGGGTTGTATGAGAAGCTAACACTTAGAAATGAAAACTTACATTTACATACATTTTAATGTAGGATAAACTCAAATAAATTGAGTTAATACAACTATTTACTACTAAGTAAACATAAATAGTAGGTGCAAAATATTCCCGACCAATGGACCCTTTTAAAGGCAAAGTTGTATCAAGAGGGCAAATTTGAATCCCTGATATGGATTGAAGTAAATAGGTGGCACAGACACGCCTGCCCAGATGTGCTCAGTCTTTTTTACCTGCTCCTGTCCATTCCAGCTTCCGCCGCTGAATGTGAACGAGGGTTCAGCACCATGAAGCAGGTGAAGATTCAAACAGTGATTTTAAGTATATGAATGTCATTCACTGCTACTGCCTGTCACACTCGCTAATGAAAGAATCGATTCAAGATTCAAGTGCTTTATTTATCTATATACAAACATATGAATACAGTGAAATGTAAAAGGGTCTACGCTCTACACTGCAAAAAATAAAATAAATACAACATCATTTTGTGCATCAAAATAACAGTAAGGTTGTATTTTTTTCAAATAACACAACAACAATTTTGTTTCGCTGTGCGTCATTGGCTGGCTGGCTGTCATTGCGCTGGCCAATCAGAGCACTGCTTACTTTAGTGTGCAAACGTCATTGGTTCAAACATGGCGGGGTTAACGCATGCAGCACAGCAGAAGCTGTCATTCACAAAAGCTATACCAAGGTCTGCCCCTGTCGCCCGGCTTACGGCCAAAGAACGCACCAAACAGTTCTCGGCAGATTTCTATGTCTCCGGGGACATTCTGTTTTGTAAATATTGTCAACAGTCTTGATCACAAGAGGATGGATACTTGCAAAGCTCACCTAAAAATCCCGCAAGCATGACCCCTGTAAGCTGCTAGCCGTAGCCAATGGGGCGTCAGCCGCGGTCAAGCAGCAGGTTACGCTGGACAGTCTTCCTAGCAGTACGGAGACCAGAGGAATGCGTGAGGACTTCATCCTCGATTACGTCAAGATGTGCACTATGTCAGACATACCCCTGGAGAAGTTCGCCAAAATGAGGCCATTCATGGTCAAACACTGCAAGCAGGGGGGTGCACTTCCCCAGGCTCACACTCTGCGGCAGACATACATTCCAAGGTTGTTTGAGGGACATTTCAACTGCCTAAAATCCATACTGAAGGATAAACAAGTTTCTATCATTGCCGATGAGACAACTGATATCCGCGATCACAGTATCCTCAATGTTGTTGCTGGCATTCGAGGCAAGTACTACCTGATCGCGGTCATTAGGATGAATGGATGTAATCATGCCACCTTGAGCCAAGCCGTCATTCAAGCAGTGACGAGTGTTGAAATCAAGTTCGACGACATCATTGCTTTTGTGCCCGACTCTGCAGCATATTGTAAGGCAGCGCATAGAGATGTTCTTGCACCAGTGTTCTCAACGTCGTTACATGTTCTCTGCATGGCCCATATCCTCAACCTGGCTGGGGAATGCTTCCACAATTGGGCTGACTTCACACACACTGCTACCCTGGTCACGATGGTGAAGTCAGCGTTCTTCAAGAAGCCTGGAAGAAAGAGTCGGTACTTGGATTACTTAGCCAAGTTCTTGCCATCTGAACAGGTCAAGCTTCCACCAGTGCCTGTTTCAACCAGGTGGAACTCCTGGTTTGCTGCAGTGGCATACCACGCTGTGCATATACCTGTATCACGGCTTTTTCAGTGGTATGTATAATGTGCCTCAGTGTAATTTCATTAATTGTATGGATTGTATTGGTACACACTATATTCTATACCCATTACTTACTGACTTCAAGCTACAATGACTTGACTTTCAGTTACGTTAAATGAACGGACTACTTGCGGAATGATATGAAATATGTGAATTAGAAGCACAAAACCCGTTGCCAATGACAGCGGTCATAAACCCTTCTAACATGGAGTAACTAGAACATAGTTTTTGTCCTACCGACATAAAAATAACACCCCCCGAAACCTTGAATCTTGTACTTTTCAAATATATGCAGTTCGAAACTAAGAAATAAATAAGCACTTTGTTAGGAGAATAGTACTAACACCTTGCTGCACATTACAGTCTGTACAGAACAAAACAATTAAATGAAATAAATCAAACAATAAATCCAATTCTGAAAACAAGACATGTACAATTTAAAGGTCTCTTCCACAATTGGGCTGACTTCTCACACACTGCTACTACCCTGGTACTTTGGATTACTTGGCCAAGTTCTTGCCATCCAAACAGGTCAAGCTTCCACCAGTGCCAGTGTTTCAACCGGGTGGAACTCCTGGTTTGCTGCAGCGATTACGCTACGCACATACCACCTGACGGCTTTTTCGAGGCCCTGTAATTGGAATGAGCTGACATAATTCCAGCTCCAATAGCGTATTTTAAAGCTGCTGTAGTTAAAAAGCTTCCACCACCCATAGGAAGAAAGAATAAATTAAATGAAATAAATCAAACAAAACAAAGATACAATCCAGAACAAAACTATTAAATGAAATAAATCAAACAAAACGACACATGATGTATAGACAGGATTACTTGGCCGAGTTCTTGCCATCCAAACAGGTCAAGCTTCCACCAGTGCCTGTTTCAACAAGGTGGAACTCCTGGTTTGCTGCAGTGAGATTACGCTTATCGCGGCTGCTGGCACCATTCCAGCTCCAATAGCGTATTTTAAAGTTGCTGCAGTTAAAAAGCTCCCACCACCCATAGGGAGAAAGAATCAATAAAATTAAATAAATCAAACAAAACTAAGATACAATACAGAAACAAAACAATACATAAATCAAACAAACACACAAAGATACAATATAGAACAAAACAACTAAAAAAAACGCTGTTGTGACTTGTGTGCCTTCAGCTGAGAAGAGTCAGGGCATGCCAGTCGACAGGATCGTGGAACTCTGTGGTCATACGGAGATCTACCCAGAGATCCTGTTGCAGGTCCACTTCATTATGGAGAACTGTCCCAGACTGGTCACAAGTCTGACTTCATTAGAGGCCACCCACGACCCCTTTGGTATGGTGTACGGCACCATGGAGGATCTGAGGGCCTACTTGGTGGCAGGCACCACCACAACCTCTATTGGACCAGAGTCAGACAGACTGTTTGCCAAGTTGAATGGCCAGGAGAGGACCAGGGTTATGAAGTCTCTACATGGTGTCTACAAGAAGTCACTAGATAAGCTTGTGAAGCATTTCGGTGACCACCCAGCCAAGGCGTTCTACAAGGCAGCGAGAATGTTTGACCCCCGTCAACTGCCAGCCCTCTCATCAGTGTTAATTTTGGCAGCTATTTTCAGAATCAGAATCAAAATTCTTTTAATGGCCAAGTATATTTACATATACAGGAAATTATCTTGGTGGTTGGTGCATAGGACATAAAACACATAACATAACAAAAAAATAGCAAAAACAAGAATAAAAGACAAATACAGAATATTAAATAATAATAAATAATTGTGAATTGGAATTGGCAAAGCCAGAGTCAGTGTGATGCAGGGGGCTTGTTTGTGAGCACCACTGCCGTGGGGAAAAAACTGTTCCGGTGGCGCGAGGTTTTGGTCTTTATAGCCCGGAACAGTAGGTGGTGACCGGGATGGGAAGGATCAGCGATGATCTTGCATGCTCTCTTGCTGGTCCTGGAGTGGAACAGGTCTAGGAGAGACGGCAGGTCGCAGCCGATGACCTTCTCGGCTGACCGAATGATCCGCTGCAGTCTGCCTTTGTCCTTTGCAGTAGAGGCAGCGAACCAGATGGTAATTGATGAGGTGAGGATTGACTCAATGATGGCTGTGTAGAACTCGACCATCACTTTCTGCGGCATGTTGAATTTTTTTAGCTGCCGAAGGAAGAACATCCTTTTCTGGGCCTTCCTGATTGTGGAGGTGATGTTCTCCGCCCACCTTAGGTCCTGTGCCATAATTGTTCCCAGGAATCTGAAAGACTCCACAGTGTCAACTGGGGAGTCACACATGATGAGGGGGATGGTTGGGGCTGGGCTCCTCCTGAAGTCTGCTACCATCTCTACTGTTTTACAGGCGTTCAGCTTCAGGTGATTCTGGCTGCACCAGAAAGCCAGGCTGTCAACTTCTTTTCTGTAGGCTGCGTCGTCCCCATTGGAGATTAGTCCAATGAGGGTTGTGTCATCCGCAAATTTAAGGAGTTTGACAGAGGGGTGGCTGGAGGTGCAGTTGTTGGTGTAGAGGGAGAAGAGTAAAGGAGAGAGCACACAGCCTTGTGGGGCTCCAGTGCTGATGGTCCGGGGCTCCGAGACAAGCTTGCCCAGCCTCACACGCTGCTTCCTGCAGGTGGGCTCAGGCACGCTCAGCTGTGTTAGCTTGTCTTGGAGGAGAGCTGGGGCGATGGTGTTGAATGCGGAGCTGAAATCCACAAACAGGATCCTGGCGTAGGTGCCGGGGGGATTTTAGATTTAGTCTTAGTCTTTAGACGAAAATGCATATTAGTTTTAGTCATTTTTATCCTCCTTAGTTTTAGTCTAGAAGTCTAGATTACATTTTAGTCTAGTTTTAGTCACATTTAAAAGTCCATCTTATAGCCACATTAAACTCCTTTCCTTCCCTTCTCAGGCCCGGGGACCCCTTGTGTTGTGTCTACAACTGCATAATAGTCAAGCTTGCAGTACTTAAACTGTGGATGCAATTAGTCTCTAAGATACAGATCTCCTAGTATATGCCTACAGCTGAATTCCAATGAATTCAATGTAAATAATAATTTTAAGGCAATACTTAATTAACAGTATTATCATTAAAATATAAGAGAATATAAAGTCTAGATTTTGAAGATTCAAATGATGTGATAACACAATACAACTACTATGCCGACCTGGCCTTAGTTAAATCAACCACATATCCTCCATATGAATTGCTGTAAAATCTGATAACTAACATATTTAGCTAGACAGATAGTTTGAGAGTTGAAAGTAGTGCCAATGATAATAACAATTGCATAAATAGACAAGGATATGTAAACCAATCACATATTAATTATTTTTTTCTTGATTAATGTCATGCGTGGCCTGTCCTATAGTCCATTCTGCAATGCGTTTACTAGCTAGTTATCGATAGCTAGTATAACTTAGCTATGCTACCTCATAGTTAGCTAACGTTAGGAGGTTTCAATCGAAAATGACTAGCTAGTTATCCAAGCTGACACAACCTATACACTCGACTGCCCCTTTGAAGTTAACTTAACGTTGGCTAATATATTCTAATAACTAGTTAACATTAGCTAATTATCATTGACAGTTACTAGCTAATTTACCTTGGCATAAATGGCAGGGTTGTCTTGTGCGCTTTCAGGTGCCTCTTGATGTGTTCCTCCCACCTATTTTGAAGCCACAAGGTTTCTCTCCGGTTATTGCGGTGCATTGTGTTTTAGTTTATGTCAAGTTATAATTAAAGACTGTCCAGATATCTATTCTTATTTTTCTTCCAGTACCGAGTGCTTGAACTTCAGCCATCATAACGTGTGTTAGGGCGCCACTGTCTGGGCATCGCAGGGAGTGGAGGAGGGATAGATACAGGACCGGGCAACATTCAACCAATGATGTGCATACAAGTTTAGAAAAAAAAAAACAATTGTGACTTAAGTCAACCACCAACATTTTCGTCTCGTCTCGTCAACGAACGTTAAAATAGATGTAGTCATAGTTTTTATTTATAAAGATCCGTTTTCGTCACGTCTTAGTCACGGGAAAAAGGTCGTTGACGAATATTTTTCGTCATAGTTTTCGTCAACGAAATTAACACAGCCTCTCACACAGCATCACTGACTTTCATGCCATCCCTGGACTGAAGAACCCCTCCCAGGATTTAAGAGATGAGTTTGTCATCTACGCCCCGTACAAGCCAGGAGACATCCCAGACCCTCTTGACTTGTCTGCTTTCTGGCGTGGTCTGCGGCAGAGATGTCCAGGTTTGGCTGCTGTGGCACAAGATGCCATTTGGATGCCTGTTTCCAGCGTGGACGTGGAGAGGTCCTTCTCCCAGTACAAACACCTACTGAATGATAGAAGAGAGGGCCTCACTGAAGCAAACACAAAGCAGCTTTTTATGCTGTATTTCAATGGAGACATTGAGGGTCGCCTCACCTGAGTCCCCAGATGTTCCTGATGATGATCAGATCCATGATCTCGTGGGGTGTGTCACACTCACTGCTGTTAAAAGTAATTTTGTTTGTTCAAGTTTATATTTGTGAAGGACTTGCCTTGTTTGCACTTTCATGTTTGCAGTATTTTAAGTTAATCTGTTCAGTTAGACAGTCAGTATTATTGTGTATAATAATTAATTATGCTGTCCTCGACTCGCGTTTCTTTTTGACGTGACTAGACAGCTAGTTTAAACTTTTCCTTACAAATAAAAATGATGAATTTCAAGTTTTGCTTTTCTAGCAATTTCTCATATAGGATTGATCATTGTAAAACTTTAACAGACAAAATAAAGAGATAGATAAATATCACGTAAAATAATGTGACATAAGGGTAGCCTGATGACACGAGAGCTGGAATAGTTTAGCTGCTAAATAGCAAATTCTTGCTAATTCTCACTAACACTTAGAAACATAAATTCAACACAATTTCCAAATTCTGTAAACGGCATTAATACAACATATGTACTTTTTAAATATATGCAGTTCGAAACTAAGAAATAAATAAGCACTTTGTTAGGAGAATAGTAGTAACACCTTGCTGCACATTAGTCTCTGAATGTGGAACCAGTTGCAAATGTGGCATAAGGGCGGCACCACGAGAGCTAGCATAGTTTAGCTGCCAAATAGCGAATTCTCGGTTAACATCTAGAAACAAATATTCAATGTTATTTCAAAATTCTGTAAACGGCATTAAATATACCAACATAAAACATGTTCTCACAGACAAATAATGTCCAGCGTAAAATTTGAGTGTGAAAGACGGCTCTTCAAGGAGGAATTCGGCTTCATCCAAATTCACATGTTCTCCCTTAGTAGATCAAGCCAGCAATAAAAGGAAAACCAAACCTGCGCGTCTTCTGTCGTGTACACAACACTAGGTGGCAGTATTTTATTCACCAAAATGTGAAACGGAAAAAGAACGTAATCACCAAAATGTGAAATGGAAAATGCTTTGGCCCTAAATATAGCACATCGATGCAGCAACCTAGAAATGCTAAGGCCCCTGAACTCCTATGCATACTACAGGTTATTGAAATCAGTTTCCGAGAATGGCAAACATATGTACACCGTATAGTATATAGCTAGTTAGTTATCTTGCATACATTACTGTAATTTAAGCTAACCAATTCAATATTTTTTACAAAAACCTATGGATTGTGTATGTATGTGTGTTTGTTTGACTGCTAGCTTGAGCTTACCAAACACAGTACAGTAGCTAGTTAGCAAGCGTAGCTATGGCAGTTATCGGACAGTGTCAAACATCGGCCATTCAGTTAAACAATACAAATGCTAATAATTGATTAACAATCGATGTGGTCAGTTTACTAATGGATTAACATGACAACGTGAACGTCTGCCGATAACACACGCCGTCCGATAATTAACACCGTTAAGATAGATAGTTAGCTCACGTAAGATACTGTAATTTAAGCTAACCAATTAAATAACTTTCACACAAAAAAAACCATCCATTATGTGTGTTTGTGATGTGTAACATATATCCTTTATCAATCACTCTCAGTTTAAGTTATTTACCACTACAGATTACACCTAACACAAGTGTAATTCAGTTGCTATTAATGTTGAACAGCAGCGTTAAAGTTCCTGGTATTAGCCAATCAGATAAATGGTGTTTTCCGTTCCTGCCTGGTAACTAATCCTAACCCATCAACATTCTAGAATTACACCCGTTTGCGGATCGTTTAGGAGTCAACCCTTCGTCTACCTACAGGGACCTCCCGAAACGATACTATTACGATACTTAGGTGGCGATTCGATATGTATTGTGATTCTGTACCGCAATTTCCGGACTATAAGCCGCTACTTTTTCCCCACGCTTTGAACCTTGTGGCTTAAACAATGACGCGGCTAATTTATGGATTTTTCAATCGCCACCGCAATGAAGTTTGAGGATTTTAGAGGTGGACCATCGTGGTGTCTCAGATTTATGAAACGTAAAGGCCTGTCCATCATGGTACGGATGAGTCTGTGTCAGCAGCTCCCTCCCGACTACGTGGAAAAAGTTTCAAACTTCCGCAAATTCACTGATGCAAAGATAGCGGAGCATTCCATTGGCCTGCACGACATCATAAATATGGATGAGGTTCCTCAGACGTTTCACCTGCCTCTCACTCGGACTGTCAACAGGAAAGGCGAATCATCCGTCACGCTGAAAACAACTGGGCATGAAAAAACGCACTTCACCAGTGTTCTGAGCTGCACGGCATCGGGAGTAAAGCTTCCACCGATGGGCACCTGCGGCTTATAGGCATGTGGGGCTTATTTATGTTCAAAATAATATATTTTTTTTATTCAGTGGGTGCCGCTTATATTCAGGTGCGCTCAATAGTCCGTAAATTACGGTAAGTATTGTGATTCGATATTGCGATTTATTTTGGTTCTTTTTTTTTTAAACACTGAACCATGGAAAACAGTTGAATCATACCGTCAAATACAACACAGCCAAATTCACTCAGAGCTTAAAATTTTAATTCCTAAATATTAACATTAACTTAATGACTGCCGGGCAGCCAATAGAGAAAATAAATACAAATACAATTCCTCTCCAGCAGTTTCAACTTCTTCCCTGAGCTCCTCCTGTTCCAATCTCACCACTCCTTCCTGCAGGGTACAACAAATGAAAGACAGTGGGACAAATTGGGTTAAATAATATAACTCCAGAATACTCAGTAGGCTATTAGCAATACACAAGTAAACTAGTAGTATGGACAGGAAGCTAGGTTCACTATGGCAAATGTTCAATATCAATTTCAGCTACATGTCTATCCAGTGCGCACACACTACAGGTTGGATACCCAACCCAACAAATATTTAGAAATTATATATATATAATTTAGAACAGTCTCGGACACATCAGCGTGATAAGGCATTGAACATTACATATTTAAAATATCTTAACAAGTAGTGAAGTCAACGTGTCTGCTTCACATAAAGCAGAAGTAAATCATATTTTAAAATAAATCACGTAAGGGATAATGTATTGTCCGGTGGTCCTTATCTAAAATGAAATCCCGACGGGACGAACAAGACTTGTTTCGTCCTGACAAGATTTATTGTATTATAAGGTTACTTACCAAAACGATAGAAGACATTCCTCCAAAATACCTCTTTTTAATGATTTTGTTGCCGTTTCGTGATTTCCGCTAAGAAAAAATAGTTAATTGCGTAGCAACCCATTACTTGCTCACTTCAAGTAACAATGGCTGTCCATTACGTTAAATGACCGGACTACTTGCGGAATGCTATGAAAGATGTGAATTTGAAGCACAAAACCTGTTGCAAGTGACAGCGATCAATATCTTTTCGCAGCGGTGAACCGGGCCGGCCCTAGCGCATTTGGCACCCTAGGCAAGCTTCACTCCTGGCGCCTCTTCTTAACACTACTAAAGCGCCCGGGGCAATTCTGGCATTCATGAAAGTTTTCTGGGATTCATTCTTGGCTAAGAACAGGATTTAAGGATCGACCTTTCTCCTTGGCACGTTTCTCTTCTTCTTCCTTTCTTTTCTTTTTGAATTGCGACCCGGATGGCTTTTGCCTCTTCATAGTTTCTTTCGTCGACATTGCTTGGACACACACACTCAAACCATACCCCCCAATGTGCTAGCATGTTCTGACAACACCAAGGAGGTTTCCCTTATGTTAGATACATTTTTTTAATATAATCTAATAATATTGGTTGGAGATATAGAAGGGGGCGCAAAAAAAAAAATTCATAAGAATTTTTTTGTTTGTTTGGTTTTTGTGCTGGGCGCAGTTTTTGGCCCCTCTGAGGGGCGCCCTAGGAAGAACCGGACCTGCGAACGTTGGGGTGGCCCATTCAAATCAACGGAACTTTTTGGAACATTCTGAAGAGCCGTATAATACATTTAGGATAACAGCCTCCTTCCTGTGGCGGGAATTTGTTTATGTCGTAGCTGTGACAACACAATTACAAATGGCATCATGGGGTAAGTTAAAAAGAAACTGTCATCTGGAGAGTTTAAAACGCTACTAAACTAAGGGAAATCTACTGTATGGAGATATTTCTGCTTAGTAGTCGATGCGGATTCGAATGAGGCTGTTGGATATGTCTAATGTAAGAAGTGTGAAGTTTTAATGAAATATGATTGATGCCATCCTCTATCTCCACAACAACATGGATTAAACCTCGACGGTTGGACTATGTAGATAGTTTTATAACGAACGTGGCCGTGCACTAAAAGTTTTCAAGAAAAAATCTTGTTTGTTGTGCCTCTTCCGGTGTAGCATATAACGTGTTTTATTTAGGGCTAGCAGATGCCTGGCGTGTGTAATGTGTAGGCTATTTCATTCCGTTCTTGCAATGTGAATAATTTAATTTCAATATGCTTATTGACCCTCTTATGCGTTTAACAGCGCTTGTTTGTGTGAGCGAGTGCATTTATCTGTTGATGCCGAGTTTAATAAAGGCAGGCTATTCATAAAAAACGTATGAAAATGTGTCATTAGTATGAACAGTTGAGACATTGTCTCCGTCGGGCTCGGGTCAGGTTCGGACAAAATATTTGAATGGCTGTCGGACGCGGGCCGGGCTCGGACAGAAAAATTCAGCCCGATCCACACTCTAACACACACACACAGCTGTAATAGGCATTATTAAAGTGTAGGCTAATTAGAATATTGAATTACCTGATGCTGGTTCTCTGCTATTGCTACAGCTTCATCGACCACTCTTCTGTCATCATCCGACATGAACGGCAGAGTTTTGAATCTTGCATCAAGTGCTGACGCCATTCTAAGTTTGGTCTTCTCCAAGTCGTCTGCATACCTTTTCTTGAGGTCTTGGTGAATGGCTTCCTTGATGTCTTTAACAAACTGAGTATCACCAATGCTCTCCCGTGGCTTGCAGAAGCTGTGCCTTTAGAGGGGCTATCACAGAGAGTGTCGGATTGCGTTCATCCGACATAACACATGTCGCTACCTTGACTGGCTTCAGAGTTTGGACCAATTCTTCGGCATGAGATATGTCCGACTCTGTGAAGGTGTTTATCTTCTTTTCGCTCTTTCTGACCTCGGGGGAGAGCATTGCGCAGTGATCGCAGGCTGCTGCTCGAGGAAATGTTCAACCATGGCATAAGCGCTATTCCATCTCGTTGATACATCGGTTATCAGTTTGCGCTCTAGAAGCTCCAATAGCTTATGTTTTTTCTTCAAAGCATGGAGGCCTGTGGCGCTTCTGTTGAAATATGCAGTTACGTATCTGACTCATCCGAGTAGCCGTGCAACAGCTGGCAGCTTCAGTGCACGCTCTGTGGCCAGGTTCAAGGTGTGTGCGTAGCACTTGACATGGAGAATGCCGGTCAACTCTGCGGCGACAATCATATTAGATGCATTGTCTGTGACTAAAGCTGGCTCTTTCTCTGTAATGCCCCATTCCTCAGCTACGTTATTAAGTAGTTCTGCCATGTTTGCCCCGGTGTGGCTGTCGTGCAAAGCCCTACTCTTAGGTGGTGGGCCGAAGCCCCGTATCTGTTCAACTTTGTAATTTAAATTGCGACAACCTAGATTTTTTGCAGTTGAGGTCATTATGTTATTTCTAACGATAAACCAGTTGTTGTCACCTCAGATCGTTGCACATTTAGTCAAAACCATAATATAAAAGTTTGTTGAACTCACCGGCAAACACAGTTGCCTACTAAATCAGTGCAACCAATAACACAATGTAATACTGGCGTAAGAACATTATTAACCAATCAGATGCAGCCACATTGACACCCATTACTCAGGTGTAGTTCATATTGACATATAAACACCTGTGTCTTTCCCACTAGCCATTCAAGATATGCCCTATGCAGTTCTGTGTAACGGGTTTGAATACCCTGCAAAAATGAAAGAAATGCTTTCACACGCATGACATTGGCAACTTTACTACCAAAAGACCCCAGTTGGTGTGTTGGCAAGCTTCTATCAGTGTCATCTGGGCTTTTGGTGTTGTTTGCAAGGTTTTTGCATGCCTTTTAGGTAGTTAGCTTACTAGTTTTGGAACAGAACTCCGTATTGCTGCTTTAAGTACATTGAACAACTTATTTTTTGAGTGATAGCATTGAGGTTTCTTTTGTCCTTTTGTTGTTTCAGTTCAATATGTCAAGTAGTTTTTGTCTTTCTTTACTTGTTAATCTAAACATTTATATTTAGGGTTAGGGAAATAAATATAAACTATACATGTTGTAAAATGGTTTCTTTGATATGCATGAGTAATTTCAAGGTAGTACTCACGTTTGTATTATTAACCTTGTTGCCATTAGTGATTTTATGGTAAAAAAGTTCAAAGCTTGTGGTTTTGAATATTTGTGATTGTGGTTATAAATAATAATATAGAATCAAGGTCTTGTGATTTTGAATTTACTTAACTACATTGGATGGAAATTGTTGACATAACTAGGCTTAGTGAGTCCAACATAAATTCACTAGCTTTATAACAATGAAAACTATTTAAGTACTGCTTATCAAAGTCAGTTAAGTTGGAACTTCAAGTAGTTTTTCAGTTGGTGTTAGTAAATGCATTTGAACTACATTAGTGAGTTAGGTTAGTGTAGTGAATGTCTGTTTAGTTAGCTGAACAACTGCCTGATCAATTAAGGTTAACTTGACCAGATAATATTGAAATGACTTACTAAAGTTAGTTAATTCCTCTGTTATAAAAGTATTAAATAGTTTGAACACAACTCAGTTATGTGGAACAAGTTGACATAACTATATTAAGTACATTGAACAACTTTTTTAGTGTAGCATTGAAGTTTGCTTTGTCTTTTTTTTGTTGTTGTTGTTTCAGTTCGATATGTCAGGTAATTTTCTCTTTCTTTGTTCACAATTTGATTTGGCCAAATTGTCTCAGTAAGGTTGGCATAGATCTAATGCTGGTTGTTAGTCACTTTAGTTTAGTTGTGTTCGTTTCTTGTGTTCGTTTGTGTGAGTCTTAGCATTTAATGGCATAGGGGGCTGTTTTTTGCTCATCTCTGGGCTATCAAGTGCTTTAAAACAATAAGAGTTGGGGTCACTTGTATAGGTGTCCAGAATTTGCTGGATCATTTTTCAATTTTATTTGATAAAGGGTATTGGTGTAATTCAGCCCTGCATGTATTGTTATGGGAACTCCTTTGTACTTTGAGTATAATTTTATAAAACTCTGCATACCGAGGTTTCAACTGGTTGTTGTCCCCATTTTCGAATCCTTTGTACATCAGAGGACCTAAAAGTTTGCTGCCACATATTGCGCTTGGTTCTATGTCTGATTGGAATATTTTGAGCCTTACAATTACTGCACACTGTACAAACCATACAGATTTTTCTTTTAGATGACCCCATCTACATGAATAGGGTGAACAAATGTCAAGTTAAAATACTACAAAATAATATTTTCCTCCCTGCCCCTACAGCATTATAGGGGGAACACAAATCAGTGCATAGAGTTTTCTAAAATGAATACACACCGGAAAAAAATAGTCGTAGAAATCGCATTTATGGTGTTGTGACCAAAATGTCTCTCAGCCTCCTTGCTACAAGTCTCAATATTCGGCTCTCCATTTCACACTGTTAACCTCCTATTCTGCCACTGACATACATTCAAACTTCTCATTTGTGTTTTTCGAGTTTATGTTGTTCTTTCTTCCTGTTGTTAACATTTTAAACTCTGTTAAACATTTAGTACATCTGATCTAGTCTTCACTAACAGTTCAACTTGCAGATACAAAAATCAGTTTTCTGCCAGATGATTTGGGCTGGAATCGGGCCTCCAAGTTCCCTGTGTGTTGCTCAGGAGCAAAACACTTGTCTAAAATGTTCCTTCATATGGTTTGTTCTTTAGCACTTTGGGGCTTTGTTGAGAGTTTGTTGCCATCTAGTTCCATCACAAGTTTTTGAGGAACCTCAAATGTGTACTTCAGGTTTGTTGGATAGCTCAAGTCCAGTGAGAACATGAGGCCAGACAAATGGCGAGTACATTTGCACTGTTGTCAAGATCATGAAGCACTTCAACACCTTCAATGACTATTCCAACACCTGGCAGGCCATCTGCAGACTCTGCCCCTTCCATTTAAATATTTTTAGTATGTTCAATTGTGTGTTTGTGTATGTACTAATGGTGAATTTCTTGCCCTGACCTCTGGATTTTTCTGAAAAGTTGGGGACAGCAAAACCAAGTCGTCTGCAAAAGAGAAGAAATTTAATTTCTGAGTCATTTAGTGAGAGGCCAGGTGCAAGTTTACAGCCCTGTCTTACTCCCATCTCTGCAAGGAAGATTCTATTTTCTTTGTTCCAACTTTAATTGAGCACTCCCCGTTAGTGTACATTGAATTCATCAAATCGTATGTTTTCCCTCCGATACCACTTTCAAGTAATTTTAGGAAAAGGCCGTTGTGCCAGCCTGAATCAAAGGCTTTTGACAATCCACAAAACAGGCCTAAATCTTTGCATTATTTTTTGTGGACTTAATTGCCAACTAGTGTCTTTAATGTGAAGCTATGATGTGTAGTTCTACATTTAGTGTTGTGTGATGTTCTGTGATGAAGTCTATGATTCATGAATTTAGGATGCTACATAAGACTTTTCCTACACATGAATTTATACAGATCCCCCCTGTAATTTTGTGGATATGTCTTGTCTCAACTTTTAAATGTGGGAGTTATCAGTCCTTCATTCCATACTTCAGGAAAGAGGCCGGTTCTTAGCCCTTAATTGAAAAGTTTTAGAATGGCTGATTTGAATTTATAGTCTGATTTGAATTTATAGTCTGCATGTTTAAGCATCTCATTTAGAATGCCGTCAGGGCCACAGTCTTTTATACATTTTTAGCTTTTCAGTTTTTGGCCTAATTCTTTTCTGTAATTTTGTAATCTAATGGGTTTTGATAGTTCTTAATGACTGTTTCTAATGGGTTCCTGTATTTGGTCTCGTTTTGGTGCGTTGCAGGTTTCTTGATATAGATCTCTGCAATGTTTAATATACAGTATATATCTCCATCTTGAATCACTAGATTATTATTATTATTTTGTTTAAGGTCTTCCAGTGGTCCCAGAAGCTGTTTGAATTGATTGTATCTTCAATTAGTTTCTTAGTTCTCAGTGTCTGTTTATGTTGTTTGAGTGTCTCTCCATACTGAATACATAGGTCCTGATTGTCTGGAGGCCTGTGTTTTTGGGTGGATAATTGTCTTGTTTTTTCCTAAGGTTTTTTATATTCTGAGTCAAACTGTTTTTCTTGCATTCCTTTTTTTTTCTTTTCTTTTTTTTAGGGGGTAGGTTTGGTTTTTGGAAAGGTAAATTTGATTGTTGTGCCACAAGATGTGCTTTATGGCTATGTTTACTCCTTCTTTACTGCTGAGATATGAATGGGGGCATGAACACATTTAAATATTCTTGAATTTCATGGCTGCTCATTGCTTCCTGATATTCAGGTATTCTGCTTTGCACCCATCTTTATTGAGTTGTTATGTTATATAATTTACTGGAGGGTTAGGGCCTGGTTGGTTAGAGTGGTCTTTTTAGGTATATTCAGATCTGGTTATGCTTTGAAAAAGGGGTTTGTTGCTTGACTGTGAATGCTCTGAGAGAGAAAGGGGTCCAAATATGTTATTGCATAATCTGCTGTGCTACTGCCCCAAAGAGGAGCTGTAGGTGTAGCGGCCAAAGGAGTCCCCTCTTAGACGACCATTGACTATGTACAGACAGTGGGGCCAACAGAGCTGCAGTAAGTAGTTCTTCCCCATTTCTATTTGTTATTTTATCATAGTTATTCCTTAATGGAAGAGTAAGACTGATGTTAGTTTTGTTATTCATGCATTTGTCTCCATTTGTGTTAGAATTGTGTGCTTCTTCAGCTGTGTGTGCATTCAGATCACCTACAATTAGGATATTTCCCTGGGTTTGTAAGTGGGTACTGGGTTAAGCCATACATAATTTTCACCTTGTCTAACAAGTTCAATAGAGTTTGTATATTTAGCTTTTAACCAGATAAGGATTCCACCCCTGATGTCCTTCCCTGTGTCACTCCAGGGAGCTTTCTTGCTCCCCCATAGCCTGGCGGGACAGTCACTTGGTAAGTCGCCCTCTCTTCCCCTCCCCCTCCCCTTGAACTCATCAAATAAGTCATTGTTACTTTTTAGTCCAAAGGCTGATGATCTTAACCCCTGGACATTCCATTGGCTGATTACAAAGGATTTGTATTGTTTCATGCTGCAATATGAGTTATTGAATTTGTTGTTGTTTTTTATATAGAGTGGAGTGCATTTCTTTGATTCTCGCTATATCTGTACATCTCTCTCTCTCTCTTTATTGGCCTGACTATACAATACAACATTACCAAAGCACTTAAGCAATAACGACAATAATAATAGTTATACGGGGAAAACATTAAATAATAATAATTAAATAAAGTTAAATTCCATAAGATAAAAAAAAAAAACGTAGTTAATGTCATTTTCTTTATTCCTTTCTTTTAACTGTTTTTTTTTTTTTAAGCATGTTTTTTTGGACTAGATAGTTTAAGGGTTCTCGCCCTCGGGGTGTCAACCCCCTCTGCTCAAACTTCACTCCCATAACATAGTATTGGTTTCAGTAATGAATACAAAATTTGTAAGCAGAGTTTTATAGGATGGTTATATTTTTTGTGATGAGTTCCTTAGCATGTAGTAGGTTGTGCTTGCCTTTTCAGTTAAATATCTTATTGCACCATCAAAATGCCTGTGGATGAAATCATTAATCCTAAATAAAAATATCTATTTACCTGTTCAAGTTTTTGTTTACCAGTTGTGATCCTATAAACACTATTAAGTATGGTGTGTCTTTTCTGGAATATCATGATTTTGGACTTATCCAGGTTAATTGGAAGGGGCCCTTGTTAGACTGTATTAGTTAAGTTTTTCTTCATTTAGAAGTTTAAGACCTGGGACCGCAGATCTTGTAATCTCTGTAGCCAAATCATTGATATATATATGTTGAATAAGGTTGGACTTAATCAACAGCCTTTTCAAACTACTTTTGTCTGGTCAAAAAATATGTTATTCTGTTGTAAATTTTTACACAGCATTTTATTGTTTTTTTTTTTTATACATGTCTTTAATAATGTCGTACATTTAGTCTCCAATTCCACTATGAATTAATTTCAACATAAGTCAATCATGCCATACTGAGTGTAAAGCTTTGCTAAAGTCTATGAAACAACCAAATATTTTACCTTTTTAACATTTGTACACGTTCCTCTATGAGTGTATGCGATGTGTATATATGATCAGTTGGTCTGTTGTTTTGCGAAAAACGTATCTGGGATGAATTTATGATATTATTGTTCCGGATAAATTGTCTTATTCTGTTGTTCAGGATGCCACAAAATAATTCCCCCAAGACATGGTTAAATTGAATAATTTCAAGATTGCCTCTCTTAATTTAGTGGTGCTGTGTTTCAGCATTTGTACCCTCCATCTACGCCACATGATTTTCTGTTCTCGAGATATTTCAATTTTGTATTCAATTCTAGTAATGTTATAGTGGCATCTAATTGATTTAGCCTGTCGTTTTCTCAACTGAGAATTTAAGGCTTTTGTTCAGAATTTAGAACAAAATAATTTATTTTTCAAAATGTTCTGGCCATTTTCAACCATCAACTAATGGGATGACTTTTTCTTTGTCTTATGGGGCAAGCCTTAGCATTATGTTAAACAAAACTAAGTCTTCTAGACTCATATATATATACAATATATTGGTCCCCACTAGGAATCAAACCAAAGATCCCCAGATTGAATAACCCCGGTATCATTACCATTAGACCATGTGGGTTATGTGTATATCATGTTAAAGTTTTCTATAATAGAATGAAAGAATGACAGCTCACCGGTTGACAAGATTTAGGTGTGCTTGAGCGCCTGCCAACTAATGACAGTTTGGGGGGCATCCACACTTCTCAGCACTCACAAACTCACACATCAATGGGGTCTTGGTTATCTATGACAGAACCCATTGTTTCACCCCATGGGGGGTCTATCAACCAATGTTCACACCTGTTGACACAAACCTTTGATACAAGCCCCGCTGGCGCTATACCTGCCTGCCATCAACCAACCCTCAGACATCACCACAATACCATTGTTCTGACCCATTACCTGGGACATAGGGTGGGGGTTCCCTACAGTGGTACACGAGGTAGAGAACTCGCTTAGTAATCACCAGGTTGCTAGTTGCTAGTACAGGTAGAGAACTCGCTTAGTAATCACCAGGTTGCTAGTTCGATTCCCTGTCGAAGTGTCCTTGAGCAAGACACTGAACCCCCTGCTCCTGATGTGCATTGTACCATCAGTGTAAATGTAAAATGTGTATACATCCTTGTAAGTCGCATAGGACTGCTAAGCGTCTACTAAAGGGGTAAATGTAAAATGTAAATGGTTAAACCAGAACACAATGGCTTGTCAGAGGACAATGGGGACCTGTCAGGAATTGACAGCTGATCAGATATCAACCAGATGACAGGCTACAGATCCATCATCTATGACATCTTTATCACACATTTATTACCCCTAATCAATCATTTTTGACACATAGTGTCAAATAAAGACTACTGACATATTTCACTGCTGCCGCGACAGCTCCAACCCATTGAAACGAAACAGAGACGTGTTGGAAACCTTTGCAAGTGCACTTACTGTGACAATAGGACCGTAGAAGAGGACTAGGGAGGACTCCTTTATTCTCTTTGTGTACTAACCGACCTTTGCCTTGTGGCTCTGGTCCAAGTGCTCAGGAGATATCCCTATTCACATTTTCCCTTCCCCTTTCCTTTTCCCCCTTGATGATTAAATATTTCTTAGACTATAACGTTTTGTGTTGCGTGGTTTATGAGTCTACCATCGACTCCATACAAGGTGAATAACGTTGATTAAACTTGACAGAGAAACGGGTAATGAAGCATCAACAAAGCATAGCATAGCTAACAGTAGGCAAGCCTATATAGTACAAACTACAGCTCGTTAGCGAACAAACTATTTACACCATCACTCACGTATGAAAAAGACGGTTTAGAAAATAAACACGTTTTAAAACGGCCTTATACTGATCAAATTATTACTTACAACACGTCTCTGTTTCGTTTCAATGGGTTGGAGCTGTCGCGGCAGCAGTGAAATATGTCAATATGAACTACACCTGAGTAATGGGTGTCAATGTGGCTGCATCTGATTGGTTAATAATGTTCTTACGCCAGTATTACATTGTGTTATTGGTTGCACTGATTTAGTAGGCAACTGTGTTTGCCGGTGAGTTTAACAAACTTTTATACTATGGTTTTGACTAAATGTGCAACGATCTGAGATGACAACAACTGGTTTATCGTTAGAAATAACATAATGACCTCAACTGGAAAAAATCTAGGTTGTCGCAATTTAAATTACAAAGTTGAACAGATACAGGGCTTCGGCCCACCACCTATCTGGAGAACGTGAAAGGACATACACCATTCATCAGTTATGTGATGGGCTGTTACTGTTACATATGACTCAGTGGCTCTCGACGTCCACGCATCACACATCAGAGCAACTCGTTCAGCTTTACTCAACGATTCCTTTACTTCTATCTTGATCTCGTTGTAGATCTTGGGCAGGGCTGTGTCAGAAAAGAAACATCTTGATGGTATTGTGTCGGCTCTAACGTGTAAATCATGTTACAAAAACTTGTATTTTCGACCACACTATAAGGACGAAGGTCTTTGCATATAAAATTAGATATTGATTGTGTGATGCGATTAGCCTTTTCTGAACTGCTGGGGAGCTTACTGAAACATGTATCCAGCGTTTTTTGTTTGCTGCTAGCAGGTTTGGCTTACTCCGCCGTTTTGTCAGATAATTCAGGATAGTGTCGAGTGATATGGGCACGTATGTTGGTCGTATTACCACTATACTTCACCTTTTACGTGGCATAGTTTGCAGACAGCATGGCTCATGTCTAACTCATTCTTTCCCTGTAAATTATGAAATCCAAAATTCTTCCAGATGTGTGATTTAAAATGTTTAGGTACAGCATGAATCTCGGGCCTCACGTCTGACATGTTTGCTGTCCAACAGGTTAGCTTCTGTATTCCTACATAGCTACTACGTGTGAAGCTGCGCTTCTAGCCGGAAGGAAATCATGAACGAAACTAAAGTTTTTTCCGCATTGAATACAATAATTAAAAGTAGGCTACAGACAAAATATCGATTTGGGAGGCAGTGTGGCGATTTAAAAATAGTCATTCACAAGAATTGCGATTCGTAACTGAATCGATTTTTTCCCCCATCCCTACTATGTATAGTGAAAACTTCTGGCAACATACCATTTCCAGTTGCTTTAATTCAGAAGGAATGTCCTTGAGGTCACCATCAATTTCCCACCAACTTTATAGGCTTGTAGAGGATGGTAATCTGGAACCAGGGCTACAATTTCAGAACTGTGGTGTTCAACAAGTTCATAAGATCTGAAATGTTCAATGTACCATGAAGAGAGCCTTTTACAAATGAATGTCACTTCCTCTGTGTGGACAAGAATGTATACAATCTTATGGAATTCTGGTAGTCCGCTGCACTGCCCAGAAGATAAAATCATGCCCTCTGCATACTGTGTTCCGTGCAGGTGAACCGTTTTAGACAGAGACACAGTGTGAAGATTTGGGTATGTCTCCTCAATTTGGCCCCTAAGTGATGCATCCAATTCTGAAACCTTGACCACTTTAACTTTTTCCACATATAGCTTTGCCTTAAAAAGGTTTTGACTTTCCAAATGGTAGGCCAACATCTGCTGGTGTTTTGAGGAAAGGGTGAGCAGAACATTTTTCCAATTTATTGTGTCATGGACCACCTGTTTAAAAAAGCTATGTTTAGCCTGAAATCTCATCGTCCAAAAATCCACCAACGGCCCATAACAATTAATTAGATTGGGGTAATGGTCAATAAAGTGGTGTTTTGGCTTAAGTCGGAACTCTGGGAAGGTACTAGTCAGCAAGCTGCGGTGATCCTGAAGACAAATAGCACAATGCTTCCTCTGAGAGTGTGTGTGAAACAACAATTTCAACAATTTCCTTCAGGTCCATTAAAATCTTCCAAGCAGGCTCATGCTGTGGTATCTTGACTCATATTATAAAAGCAAGCAAGTGTAACAATGTCCAATTCTCATGTCCGTTACCGTTAGTGGATTACACACTTCAAAATCATCTGTATACAATGCCAAACTGATACACTGGTTCTGATGCCCTAGTAACTTATTGCCCTTGTAATACTTACCATCTTGAAAAGTCTTGTAACACCAGGTAATGTGTCTTGATCAAATACAATTTTGTCTAAAAAATCTGCCTGCCTAAATTAAACCTGAAGTACCTTATTTACTGATACATAAACAAAAGGATTTTTATCAGCTGGGTTATAAAGATATTCTGTGGGTTCTATTACAGAAAAATGTTCATTGAAATATGAATTCCTACGATGATCTGTAGATAGACAACCTTTCTTTGATGATGTTGATTAGAGTGGATTATTTTGAACTAAAGCGTTAGAAATGTCTTGCAAAATCAAATAATGTACTTCCATTTTATGTCTTAAAGGGACCTCTTTAACACTTTTCACATCCTTAGCACTAGAAAAAGACAGAATATTATGCAAATCCTCTATAAGAATCTGAGTTGCACTTCTAGAAATATGCAACGCTGTTTGCATAGAAAGAAACAGAGAAGCCAATTTGTGCTTAACTATCTCATTATCCACATTTTCCTCAAACTCTTCTAAATCATCTGCGCTATCCTGTGATGACCCTACTTCAAAATCAACTTGTTCATCATCATTTGCCTCATCTAAAGTGCTGCTTCATTCTACTGTTCGATAGTCTTAAAGTGAACAATTTCTATGATTTTGACTTCTATGGGAAGTAAAGGTAAAGGTTGGACGAATGTTCGTTTTAAAGGTACATCTACGTATAAGACACTGCACAGTTTCCTGATTCTGTAAATGGTGTCCAAGATGCTTCCAAAAAGTCTTTTCACTGCAGGTCTCTCTAAAACCACATAGTTCACACTGAAATAATGAACTTGGTGTATTTGCAGTCTCTGTGTGATCTTGAAAGCTGTGATCTTAGTGCACCGGGTGTTTTGAACACACAAACGCACTCTGTGTGAATGCACGGCCAGTGAGCACCTTTGTGACGAAGGCGACAATGTTTCAGCAGCAACTCTTCAGAAGAACTCTCAAACTTGCAGAATTTGCAATACATGCAATCCACTGTTAACTTTTAATGGAAAAGAAAATATTCCTATCTCTACACTACACATCTAGCATGACTAGTGAACTAACTTTAGAAAATCTATTAAACCTGCCTTCTGTGTGGCCTGGATCAAAAGTTAGCCTACGATTGTATCTTGCTTCAATAATATTGAGCTATGTTACCATGATTTGGTGGCACTATAGACAACAAACATGGAGTTTAAAACTGTTACATTCTTTATAGTATTTATTGTAAAATTACTTATTGACTTGCATTGTTTTGCTATGTAGCCTACAAATCACAATATTAGATCAATGTAGGCCCTAAGACTGATGCCAGGTGGAATTTGACTTGAAGGGAGGATGGCCAATTATGGCAAGTTTGTTAGGCACACTACAGAGTTTTCCACACCTTCACAGCTCTAATTCACTACAAAGTTCATATTCTATGCCCGATGCACCAATGTCTCAGTTAAACTAACGTTAAGGAAGCCTTCTCACAGCCCTTATAAATGTCCCACTAACGTTAACGTTGCTGCACGCTGGGTGGCAGGCAGACATGCATGCATGCACGCACACATCGTCAGTCACCACATTTAACATGTAACTAGCTAGCTACTATCATTTCTTTCACTTGAAGATCCTAGTCTTCCCAATACCATACTCCCCATTAAAGCGCATTCATAATGCAATCAACGCTTGTACATAATGTAGGAATTGTGGCGTAATTATTTTAGGTATACTACTGAGATAGCCATGCATAAAATCCCATCTTTAAATTAATCTTAACGTTTTAAATTGCCGTTGTTAGCTAACGTGACTAGCGAGGCTAACAATAGCTAACGTTGACAAGGTTCAAACAAACAAACAAGGCTGACTGCTGTCAGTTTTTTATTGCACAAACGACCCACTGCAACACACACGTGTTATATATGTAGGCGACACAGGACACAAACACACACACGCAGGCCTGAGGTCGCCGTGAATTCAACTTCTGCCTTTAACCCATCCCGGATCGTCCCTCCTCCAGGATCCTCCAGGAGCAGTGGGCAGCTTCTCAGCGCCCGGGGACCAATTGAACCGTCCGTCTCGGTCAGCGACGGACAGGAGTGTTCTGTTTGCATGTTTTTCTGATTGGGGTTATTAGTGGAGGAAACCCCTTGTGAACACGGGGAGAACATGCAAACGTTCCATGGCAATGTTCCGAAGGCCCATTATTCCGACAGCCCGCTGTTCCGAAATTGTGAGCACAGCAACGTGAACCACTATAGCCCACATGCACATCCCAATGAATCACACAATCATAAACATATATATGCATTTATTTCACAAGCATGCACTTTAATTCATAATACTATTATACACACATGGCATTTGCATCGCAAAAATACTTTTAAGATTGCCAACGGATGCATGCTTTGTCAGTGCTTGACAAGATCTGCGTAATGTCCTGCGACAATCTGCCGGTGATTTCCTTCGCATGAGTGGTACCCCATATTCAAAACCAGAGTAGACTAAGTGAACATATATTGCCTAAAGTTGTATGCGTGATAGCCCGGCGCAGACTAAATGCTGTGTGTGTTTTGTGCCACTTAAAATATTAAAAAATTTCGCCAGGAGGACTATTTTTCGGAATATTGAGATTTCGGAATATCGGGCTTTCGGAACACTGGGCCGTCCCCCGTTGACAATGCCAACTTTTTGCCAACAGTTTGTCCGAGATTATAAACATTCACAATAACTGAATCCTTTACATACTGTAGCACACACACTGGTATTAACACGTCCCATCTTGTAAAACAAACAAAGAAACACCACTTACCAAAAAAAGACAACCAGCGATGTCCAGCGCAAGGCAATCGGCAAAGTCCTCAGGCATGAAAAGGCATGTTCTCTCCCTTGAACTTGACATATAGTATAGTAGGCCCCTGCTTAGAGGTACGGAAACCCTAGAGAGCGCTGCAACGTGCATGTCTGTGGGGTTGAAGTACTAACAACTCAGAAATCTTTGATACATTGATCAATATGGAGAGAAGTGTGTTAGGCAGACTTTGTTTTGTTCATTGTAAGTGGAAGATCTCGTTTCTGAGTGAAATCAATTTTAAAATCTATGTAAGAGCAACAATTGCCAGTAAAAAAATGACAGTGCAGGAAGGCATTGCCAAGTCTGGGGAGGCTGACCACAGCATCACTTTCAATGACGACAGAGATTCTCACAGGGTGGTAGCAAACTGGACTTGTATCATGGTCACTGATGACAGTAAGGAGGCCCACTGC